>NC_141107.1:31058839-31293839 GCF_041138505.1 Cibotium barometz | reverse complement strand
AATGCCAAAGACAAGATTTTTAAAAAGGTTTATACATGAATCAATTCCATACAAGATTTTTAAAAAAGGTTTATACATGAATCAATTCCATACAAGCCAAACCGGCTCTCTTATTCTTTTCCTTTATATTGCCAATGATCTAGAATTTGGCCTTCCAGCCTCTACATGCTGGGCAAAACCCTACGGGACCATACACCTCATCGTCTGGGAACTCAAGCCAGCCTGTCTCGCTTTCAAGCTCCGTCGCTCGATCCTCTTGCCCCTCTCAGAGGGATGTCTATGCACTAGGGTGGGCTAATTCACTGCACTAGCCTGGGCCCTCAGAACTTATAGGCAGCATCACAATCACTCTCCTCAATCGGCGAACCTCATTCTCCCAATGGTATGAGGGATACCATGGGCCAACTCCGTGCCTTACTAACGTCTCTGCCATCCGGCTATACAAGCATAAGTACGGGGCAACGTTAAGGCAGGGAGAGTTGTACCTGTACCTTAATTTAACCAAAATAACAATCCATTTACTCAACTAAACCATAGGACTAGAATCCATGTTACCTTCTTAAGAAAATAATCCTTTTCACAAAGATTGTAGCATTTCAACTTGAGATTGTGATAAGACATTCTTTATTAAGGCATATGCTGTTGTTTAAAAGAATACAAACTTTAACTAGTAAATCAATCAAATAGATCACTATTAACAATTAATAGAGAAGCCGGGGCCATACCTCAACCTCTAAGAAGGATATATAATTGAAAAACAAAAAATATATATATATACCTTATAGAAATTTGTTGTTTATCACTATCTTTGCTCGTTAATAAGAGTTTCAAAACTTGATATGTGAGAATAGAGAGTCTTCTAATACCTTCTCTTACGATTGAAATCATCCGAACATCCCCAAGATTTATCTCGTCTCTTACTCGTACTCTGACTTTTCTCTCTTTCGAAGGTCTATGGCAAAATAGCCTTCTCTTGTTTGCAGGGCTACGACATAGTATTCTTTCTTTAAAAGAAAAGCTATGGAGTTTTGGTCTCTTCCTCTGAAAGACCATAGCAATCTAACCTTCTCTTCTAAGATATTAGATAAGAATAAAGGGATATATACATCTCAAGTTCTAGGATTACCTTGAGGCTACTTGCTGCCTTCTTATAGTTTTCCCTGTGTAGAGACCCTGACAGAATCACCAAATTGTTTCGGCTTTAACTCTCTGATAAAAACTCAAAATATAGTCATATAACCAGTAAAAAGAACCGGAAGGCATCTAGTCTATAAGACCCCGAGTATAATAGGTAAAGACATCTGTATATAGCTACAAACCCGCAACTTTAGAAACGCATTGCTTTTCCACATTTTTAGTATGCATGGACTCTAAATGTGTAAAAGTACTCTAAATACGACCTTCTATTACCTAAATTGGAATTTCTATTTTTGGAGATACTTATCTCTTAACAGAACTATTCTTGTCTTCTTATTTCTTTTAGGATTTTTGGAGCTAATATTTTTATTCTAACACTTTCCCAATGTTTCTAGCCTTATTGTCTCACTCTTCTCTAAGTGCATTCTCTTTCCTGATTGAAATCTATATTGAAAGAGACACATACATACATGGCTTGCGAGGGACCTTACACCACCTATTGTCAACCTGACACCACCCTCTTCACCCAAATCCCCACCCACATTTTCCATTCCACTAGCTACCTCACCATCTCTTTCTACTATGTCACCCTTACCCACATCTCCTACCACTCATTCCACACAACTCACCTCTTTTGCCAATCCCTCTCCCACCATGAATTCCTACATCCGAAAGAGAAGGTCTCCTAGATTCAACTCTACCGAATATGAACTTCATTTGGACATGCCAATCCTTAAGTCCCACAAGCTAAATTATCCCATGCCTCATAAGTTACCTCTTTCCTAATGGAGGAAAATTCTTCTCAATGATGATAAATCCACTTCAACTCTTGAACAAAATTATTCACTACATATGGAGGAGAGTGTGGCATTGTCATATGCCTTGATAGAGTATAGCCTCTCTGAACTCCAAAATCACATTCGAGGACCTATGAGAAAGCTAGAAGATTTACAAAGGTAAAATGAAGGTTTAATGTATAAGCTTCATGAGACCAACAACAGGGCAACCACTCTATAGAGAGAAGCTAAAAAAGTAGCTAAAATAGAGAGAGTGTCCACCAACCTCAAGCAAAAGGTGGATACTATGACATGAGATCACAAACAAAAGGAAGAATCTCTTAAAAAGAAGCTCGCAGATCAAGATGGTGCACTCACTCGCATGGGAATTACTTGAGGGATGAACTAGTAAAGACTCAAAGATTCTAGAGGACAAGTAGAAGCTCTACTTAGACAAAATCAAACATATGACATAAGTGACTGACATAGCACCATAAAAAATAGAGGCTAAGTATCAGGAGTTGGAAGGTAGATCACTCAAAGCACAATAGAAAATGCAAGAATCCATATGTCATTGTCTTACCAACAATGGATGAAGACATCCCTCAACACCAAGCTCGTAAGTTAATCAAGGCAGCATCTCCATATACACTTATAGGCAGCCAAGTGGTGGTCTTGATTGATGCATGACAATCATCCTTTGGTGAATAGACAACCATGCTACTTCTTAGCATAAATGGTAGTATATTTGCAGGTCTCTCTTGAGTCTAAATTGAGGGTGAGTGCCCAACAATACTCTGCAAAGTTTGGTCCTTATTACGAATGGGATCTAGATGTTATGGAGACTTAGCTAGGTTTCTCAAGAAGTTTAGAGGCTTCTTATTCAGTTGAGACATATGAGGCCATCCCAAACTAGATGCAATCCCAAACTAGATGCAATGGTCATATGATGTGGTCATGTGGTGTGAATAGGTGGCACTTCTACACGAGAGTAAGGGTGGATAGCTTAAGGAAGCAAGATCAAGCTTTTCTAATAGAATTTTCTCAAATGGGTCTATGGCTAGAAACCTACCCTGTCTCAACAACACTGAAGGGAATCCTCTTTCTAAGCGATCATTTGCATAGTCAAAAGGGGTCTCTCCTATGAGAATCTTAGGGTAGTAGATGTTCCCAAAAGGAGACCTGCAATACTACCATTAGGGTTCAAAGGTTCAACTACATTTTCTTGGTTTACCACTTTGGGTTGCATGATGTCATAGATCTTATGGTGGCCATTAGATATTCCACTTCATGTGTGATTGGATTGATCATCTATTTAAGGATACCAATACACCACCCATCAGTGGACATCCTCATGGAGGATTGCATTGTTGCATATTGTATCAATATTCCTCTCTCATGACTATGACAAACATGTTTCTTACTATGTTGAATGAAGTTTTCAAACTAGCATTGAACTGCCATATGAAGACTTACAAGCATCCAAATGATTGAAAAGTGTGTGTCTTATCCACATGGCCATACATATCTAGGAATTTACTCACAATTATAATACAAACATTTTACTTCCACAATTAAGCATTCACTTACAAGCCTCTTCCACATGGCCATAGATATTTGATCATGCACTAACCATCCCACGAGTCTCATAATTAAACCAACACAGACAAAAACATCAATGTAAACCACATAAATCATAGGAAGAGTTCCCAAAATCATAAATGTAGCATGTCCTACAAATAACGGTAGACCAATACATATCTAGGTTTAAACAAGCATATAAATCACCGAAAGAGTATCCCAAAAGCACAAAAGTACATATCTATGTCTACACTGTATATTAGCCCAGGCAGGTGGGCCACATACTACCTTTGTGAGGCACTCACTATAAGCATAACAATTCATCTCCAAGCATAAGAAATAATGTATCACCTTTGAAATACTAGCACCCAGGCCATTGCATCCAGCAAATATGTTAATGACGTAATCTGCCTCTTTTGTGAATGTTGCTAGAAACCATCTGCAAAATCACCATTAATAATGAAAGGCATATATTTTTCACTTACATAGTCAGCATGAGAAAATAAAGCTTCAATTTTATATTTAGAGTTAGATAGGAGGACAGCTAAGAAAATTACCAAAGCATTCAGGACCCCCTCTGATTTGGGACCTAAGAAAAACTAGCGTATTTATGCTACCCAAAAACCATCATATGGAAGTAATCATAAATACATTAGCTTTTCAATAGAAGGATAGCATCATAGCCCTCTACTATTCATTTGCCACTCTTTACTAGGGCCTATCTCTTCCACCTAGATAATCTTTGTTTATCTAGAATAGGTGATATTTTAACAAGTAACTCACCTAGTTAATTTTTTGTCATCTTTTCTAGTGATGGAACTGATTCCATGAGTGTTGGTTTAGCCAATGTCTTTTACATTACTTTGGGCCTCCCAGCCCCTTCTTCAAGTTGAATATAGTCATCCACCATAGCCTTCACATTTATGTGAAACAGTCCCCCCCTGCATGGTGTAATGGAAGACATTAAGAATAACTTCCCTTGTTATTTTCTTAGTACCCCCTTGAGATGGAAAAAGTGCAACTTATATGGAAACTCATAAATACAAAAAGGAGGAGACCCATAGAAAAAACATTTCAAGGTACTAGCATATTTAATCATTCTTCAAATTAGACATATCCTAGCTAGGCATCCTTACTAGTGCTCTATACCACAACACTTTGCATTCTTATGTTGTGGGTAGCTAGCATATTTCTCAATATAACACACTCACTAGAGGACATCGATGATGAGGCTATTCATGCATCTAGTAGTGAGCGGATACTTCATGGAGGTTCTATGGGAACCTAGTCTATGACCCTTTCTTGAGAAATGAGTGGAGAGTCTATTATTGTGACCTCTATGAGGGTTATATGGACAGTGATGAGGATTATGCCTTGGTACATATGGATTATGCTCCGGTAGTCATTTGTGATGTGGATCATGCCTATGGACCTATGCATGATGATAGATGCAGTAAGGAAATGGATTCACATTTGATGGAGCATGCTATGGAGTATGAGGCATGCTATGGAGTATGAGGCATTCTCTTTTGATGATCGTGGATGCCTATAAAGAGAATGTGAGGGAGAGGGAGAGCTTCAAACCCTAGCAAGCAAACACACACACACAAGAGAGATGGATAGCTGCCAATTTTCTTCTATCTTCTTCTTCTCTACTCAACCAACATAACATAAAGATAAGAGTACACACTATATGGGTTAGTACTCAACTACTACAACATACAAAGGTCGGTCCATAATGTGAACCCGACTAAATGAGCTAGCGCTATAACTATGCCAGTCTCTAGTAATCCAAAATGGCTGTCACACAGCCTATCGTCCCACTGGCCGCATATCACCCATAATCTCACCAACCATGCCAGTGGTGTAGATGCGGAAGCTATCACCCAGGTAGGTCATCAATGTCCGTTGTAGCACTAGTTGAGCTCGATATGTCAATAGTCCCCCTCGAGCTCACCCTCGAGCTCAACCCTCGAGCTCAACCCCACACTGCCCTCCAAGTAAGCTCCTAGTTGTAGCACTAGTTGAGCTCGATATGTCAATAGTCCCCCTCGAGCTCACCCTCGAGCTCAACCCCACACTGCCCTCCAAGTAAGCTCCTAAACCTGTGGAGCTTCTTTGTGCCCAGTGCCTTGGTGAAGATGTTAGCCACCTGATCCTCTGTGCTAACATATACCAAATCTACATCTTTTGCTAGAACCTTCTCCCTCACAAAGTGATAATACACCTCAATGTGCTTTGTTCTAGCATGATATACTAAGTTACTGGCCAATTGTATGTTGCTCATGTTGTCAAAATATATGACAACTACCATATCCACGGGCTCTCCCACGCCACCAAAGTAGCTTCTAAAACCAAGCTACCTCACAAACTGCCATAGCAACACCCCTATACTCTTTCTACCTCTGTACTTGACAAGGCAATCGTTGGGTGCTGCCTACTACTCCAACTCACAGTAGCACTCCCAAATGAGAACATAAAGCTACTGGGTAGATATCATGTCTGTAATACTACCAGCCCAATCAACATATGCATACCCATGCAATTGTATCTCTATACCAGCCTCACAAAAACATCCATAATCAATTGTGGACTTTATGTACCTGAGGATTTGTCTAGCTGCATCCAAGTGTGGCTTCCTAGGGGCCTACATAAACTGACTCACAAGTCCAACAACATAGCTCAAGTCTGGTCTTATAATGGTCATGTACATCAAACTATCGACTATGCACCTTTTTGCTCCATAGCATAACCAATGAAGATGCATTTCTTTACCTTTGGATCCAACTTTGTTCTCACTTCATCAAGAACATGTACATATGCAATACACCCAAACACTTTCAAGTGAGACACATCCGTTCTTATTCCTGTAAACTTTCAAGTGAGACACATCCGTTCTTATTCCTGTAAACTTCTGTTCAGGAATCATACCATGAATAGCTGCAGTGGGTGTCCTGTTCATAATGTACACAATAGTTGTGACTGCTTCTACCCAAAAGTAATGTGGCATATTCTTTTCGGCCCCATCAAGGCACATGCCACTTTTGCAATGTGCCTATTTTTTCTTTCTGCAACACCATTCTGTTGTACCTACACGTAAACTACTTCTTGATTCCCTACTTCCTCATAAAATTGCTCATTGGATAAATATTATCCCTCACCATCTAATCTTAGGCATTTTATTTGCATGCCTTTTTCCTTCTCAACCAAGGCTTTAAATCTCTGAGAGTGAGCAAACACCTCACTTTTCTCCTTCATGAAATAAACCCACACTTTCCTAGTGTGGTCATCATGAATGTAACATAGTGCTTCCAACCTGCAATTGTTGCAATCTTGGTCGATCCCCATACATTTGAATGTATGACATCCAGTGGCCTTCCATTGACATGCTTTTCATGTGGGAAAGCATGTTTGGTCTGCTTACCAAGTTGGCATGCTTCACATACCTTATGCATACCTTCAACCTTAAACTTTGGCAAACTTGCAACAATATTTTGTGCCTGCATAGACTTCAATCATTGTACATTCACATGACCAATGTGTTTGTGCCATATGTCAATATCTGTAATGACACTTGTTCCATGCTGCGCAAACATGGCTGCCTTTATCTCGGGCATGTTCATATCCAAAGTAAACATCCTGCTATTTCTGTTACCCTTTGCAACGAAGCGACACTTATTTTTGAAGTCTTCCACAAAACATCCTTGAGGATTAAACCTCACTTGCAGACCCTGCTTAACCATCTATCCAACAAAAACTAGGTTCTTTGTAATATTTGAAACATGAAGTACATCAGCCAAGTACTTCATTTTTCTATCCTGCATAGACAATGGCACTTTACCAACATGCGCAATGGGATGTACAGTATCATCACCACTTGTCTCTACCATAACTTGGTTTTTCCATTTTCTGCATATCTCTAAACCACTCAGCATGACTGGTCATGTGGTCAGAGGCGCTAGAATCCACATACCATATATCTTGAGATCCTGACACATCCCCTGTTATGGAACTAAGCATGTGCTGCATCACAAATAGCTGCTCACTTCTGCCATCACCTCCATGTTTGATGATGCATAGTTACCTTGCTGCCACTTTTAATGTCATTTTGCTTTTTGTAGCAGAACTTTGTCATGTAATAGCACTCTACGCTATTTGCATTTTGATTTCTTTGCCAACCACCTCAGCCTCTTTGGCTCCCGACTAGCCTCTTCCACATGTGTATGATTGTTGCTGTGAATCATTGGACTATTGTTGTCGAGAATTTGGATTTCCTTGTCGACCACCACCAGCTTGGCCTTGACCACATCCTCTACATATGCCTCTACCTGAAATAGAGTAGAAGGCATGTTCCCGATGTGTTCTTGCTTTGTGAAGAAGAATCCTCACCTAAAGCCTTTTCTTCTATGATCAGCATAGATATCAAGTCCCAAAAGTTAGGAATATTCTCCATAATTGCAATGGAGGTCTTAAATGGCTTGCACTCTTTACTAAGCCCATTCAGGACAGACACTCACCAGGACACTCACCAAGGGATTCAACAATGCCCTTGATCTTAAATTCATATTCATTGATGGACATGCTTTTCTTTTCCATAGTATGCAACTCTTGCTTTGATTGCAACTTCCTTGCCTTTTGTTAGTTTAGAACATTTGAACCAAATTTTGCCATGTAACTGCTAGAGTGTTTGCATCATGTATGTGTCCTATCATAGTGTCTGTGTGGTGACACTAACTGAAAGCCAATACACGACTTTTCTTGCACCCTGGCTCCAATCCTTGAATGACTTTATATCTGTAGGAGTGGCATTCTCCTAAGATAACTCTGGAGGCTTCTCATTGTCTTCTTCTACATAATCCCAAAATCCTTTACCCCATTAGGAAATGAGTCATTTTGAACTTCCAGGCATGGAAGTTATTCTTATCCAACTTCTCACTAACAATCTGATTAATTTTGTCAAACATGTTTTCCTGTAACAAATCAGATAACCTACAAACAGACAACTTCTATATGTAACCTGTAATACAATAGTATCTCTTGTAACTGTTGTAGCAGCAATACTTCAGCAGAGCCTGTGTGTCACCAAATGTGACCAGAGTATGTGTACATACACCCAGTATCAACAATACATGTGCAAACCTTGTCTGCACTTCCAAAATACACTGCTGTACTACAACAACCAGATTTTGAGCAAAAATAGTTCTCTACCATCAGAACTTCCAGAAAACTACCAAAAATACCTTGTAGTGACGAAATGGGATCCATAACGTGCCCGAAATGCAAATCTGGCCGAAAAAAACTATGTCCAATAAGATAGTTCACCTGCTCTGTCGCTTCGCTCCCGTGAAGAAAGCTCCTCAATCGGAGATGTGTAGCTCCCAGAGCTACTGAGGGGGTCTTGTACCTAAACCAAGAAGGGGAAAGAGATGATGGTGCTCTTACCCATGTAGTATCGCTTCCTTCCGTGCTTTTTCTTACCTTTTGCTTGCCTCCTTAGCTCTCACACAAATCAGGCTCTAATACCATAAAGAGAATGTGGGGGAGAGGGAGAGCTTCAAACCCTAGCAAGCAAACACACACACACGAGAGAGAGCAAGACATAAGAGAGAGATGGATAGCTGAAGTTTCTTCTATCTTCTTCTTCTCAACATAACATAAAGATAAGAGTACACACTATATGGGTTAGTGCTCTAGTCAACTACTACAACATACAAAGGTTGGTCCATAATGTGAGCCAGACTAAATGAGCTGGCGCTATAACTATGCCAGTCTCTAGTAATCCAAAATGGTTGTCACACAGCCTGTCGTCCCACTGGCTGCATCACCCATAATCTCACTAACCATGCCAGTGGTGTAGATATGGAAGCTATCACCCAAGCGGGTCATCAATGTCCGTGCCGTAGCACTAGTTGAGCTTGATATCTCAACAGCCTATGCATTGATATATATATAGTCTATTATGCATTCACTTTTAGACATGATGTATTTACTTATGATCCGAGTGGGTGGTTCTATAGGATTAGGCAAGTGACAAAATGGTATAAGTGAAACGTATGGGCCTTGATCCCTACCATTTCTTCCTTGTCGTGCAAGGCTGAGATATGAAAAAAAACATTTGCAATGCCATGAAAGACTGAGATATTCCTAGTTGTTGATGCAGCTTATGCATCTTGAGTGAAAAGAAATTTTGTATTCCTTTTTCAGTATTACATCAAAGGAGTCCACAAGTATTTGTGAGCTTCACCATTTATTTTTCCTCTGAAGACCAATCCATAAATTTTAAAATTTAGCTAGTTCTATAGTATCCAGATATTCATGAGTGCATAGTGCATCTAGATGATTGTAGTACATAGTATATCCGGACAACTATAGTTCATTCAGAATCTATATTTAGTGGAATATGAGATCTTAAAACGTTGTGCTTTCTATTCACCTTTGGTGATGGGAAGTTGAATGGGTAAATTAGACTCTGGAAGTTCAAGATTTTGGGCCATTCTTGATTCATATGAGTCGTGTGGGAGACCATAAAATAAGAGTTGATGTTAGGCCAAGTCCTATTGTAGATCCAACAAATCTGATACTACATACCATTCCACTAGGTCCTGGAAGGAATGTAGATGCATTATGTGCCATTGTGACTAGCATTAGTGATTTGAGTCATGACCCTTATTGAGTATATTATCGCTGATTTTTGAATTATGAAAATTTCTTGAGAACCAGTATGAGATGAGGAATTAAAAAAGGAAACAAAACCTTGAGAATCACCTTACCTTAGAGAAGATGTCAAAAGGATAAGCAGCAAAGTAGTTTATATTGCAGATAAAGAATTTGCAAGATCAGCCGCCACGGCAGTTGTGGGGATCACCTCTCACTTTTGAGGAATTTAACAAAATCCTAGTGGAGGAGGAATGTAGCTAAAAGAAAGAGATGATACATATGTAGCATTCTCTATGCAAATGTAAAAAGACAAGGGAAAGGGCTCCTATAGCCCCAATTCTTCTAAGAAGAAGAAATTAAAGGCAAATTATTTTCTACTAGATTCCCTTGAGTATGATGTCATCCTTGGTGGAACTTGGATAGGTGAATTGTTATATTCAATAGATGAATACATGCAAACAGTCACCTTCAACACTCCTGTACCTGTAGAGACATTGTACAATTGTTGTACGGGAGGAAGAGACCTTAGAGGAGTTGGAACTTCCAACATATCTTATTGAAAAGACCCTAGGATTTTGGTTGGATTGGAATTTTCAAATAAAATCATCACAGCTAGCTTAATCCAACACGAGAACACAATCTCATGACCCTCGAGCTATGGGATTTGTTAGGTCAAGCAACAGTCGTGGCACATCCTGAAAGAATTCCCTTTACACAAGACTTGAACATGCCATGTTTGGGGTACTTTGAACATTAAAACTAACCCCCTTAGTTGCAAGTTTTTTGTGGTTGAGTATGTGTTGGAAGCAGATTTGATCCTGGGGCATAAATGGACTATTGCTTCCCAAGCACCATTGTGCTTTGTGAGTGATAGAGTCATCATGATGGTCAACGACAAAAAGTTAACAATACCATACTGCAAGGAAGAGGATCCAACTTTTATGGATTTCTATGATGCTGAATGCAAAAGGTTACAAGCCTCTTCCACATAAGCCCCTCTACACAATGACCTACCATCTGCGTCTACAACCAACTTCGTTATAGCATCTACTCCTTCAACCCCATCCTCACACCTACTACAAAGCTCGATGCCAAAACCTCACAACAATCAACAGCTATTCCTAAAGAAGTTTCCATAGCTCAACCATCTATCTCTAACAAGGAACTCAAAGGAAAAGCCCCTGGAGCCTATGCATCGTCATCGACAAACCTCACCAAAGGAGACAACCACCTTGAATGTGTCGTCATCGACAGCCACTCCACAAGAGACTCTAGCCTCATCATCGTCACAGCAATGCCCATGAGTTGCAAACCTATAGTGTCCGCGCCAACCAAAGTCATGGGGGGCCCCAAACCTTCCACATCAACCCAAAAGAAAACTCCACCAAGACAACCACATTCAAGGTATCTTAATAGTATCAAGATGTGCGTAGAGAAGCAGCTACTTGTAGCTCAAGGCTACTATGAAGGTGTCAATCAAATTTGGGTTCCTCGATAGTCAAAGCCTCTTCCTCAATGCAATACTCAGAGGCCAAAAAGTACTCCACAACACTGTCCACAAAAGCCTATGCGAGTTCCTCAAAGAACTCCACTAAGTTAACAAGTGTGGGTACCAAAAAGATTACTACAAGCACAAGGGCACTACCAAAATACCAAAGCTTGGATCCCCAAGCGCATCATAAAGTCCCCTAAGCTTGCACAAAGAAGGAAGCCTCAACACCAAGCACATCCGCCACCTATTTATAATGTTCATCAAAGATGGGTGCCTATGCATGTGCTTCAACAACAAGGATACTATGATGGTAATCCCATCATATGGTTGCCAAAATTGAACAATGTGAAGAAAGCCTCACCACTGACTTCAACCCCAATAGCTTCACCTAAATTTCCATAAGAATGGAGACCCAAGCAACAACAAGAAAATCACTCAACCACTCTCGTGCATTCAACACCAACACAAGAGCTTGTGTGTTCAAGAAAACAACTAGCAATCTTACCTACTACCTCAACAACATTTGAGCAACAAATTCAAGAATCAATACCCACGTTTGCAAAGGAGACTTATGAGTGCATAAAGGACAAAATAGCAATGCTCTTGTCATCCCTTTGGATGTGAGATATAAGTGCACAAGGACCTGTTGCTCGCAAGTCATGACCTAGCTGACCCATAAAATAAATTAAAATAAAAAAACCATCGAGGTCAAAACCTGTAGCTTTATGAGGTCAAAACTTGCAATTTCATGGAATTCCATCTCACGGAATTACCTTCACAAAATTCCATCTCACGGAATTACTTCTCACGGAATTACTTCTCACGGAATTCCTTACAAGGTCAAAACTTGCAACTTCATGGGGTCAAAACCTACAATTTCACAAAATTCCATGTCACGGAATTACCTTCACAAAATTCTATCTCACAGAATTACCCCTCATGGAATTACTTCTCACGGAATTCCATCTCACGCAATTACAATTCATGGAATTCCATCTCACGAAATTACACTTCACAGAATTCCATCTCACGGAATTATCTTTCATGGTATTCCTTTTCACGAAATTCCATTTCATGACCTACACTTTCATGAAAACACGATTTCACAGGATTAACTTTCATGGGTTTAGGCCATTTCACGGAATATCCCTTCACGGCCAAAAAACTTGCAATCTCACAGGATTAGGCCACTTCAAGGAATATCCCTTCATGGCCAAAAAAACCTGCAAGCTCACGAGTTCAGGTCTCGCACGAGTTCACAGTTTCACAGCTTAAGGACCTGCACTTTTCACGATTTTAGCCATACCACGGATTAAGCCATCTCACACATTAACACTTTCCTAACGATCTTCAATCATCATTATATATTTGTAAGCTTATTGCTTACTATTCTTTTGCCTAAATTAATGTAGCAGTACATATCCATACTCATGCATAGGAGAACATTTGCACCAAAGCCTCACCATTGGCAACTTCCAGGTACATCTCTGGATGGGGGCCATGGTAGGCGAAAGCCTGGTCAATGGTACATCCCATTGCCTGGAATTTTCCTTCAAATTACAAACCTCTCCAAACAACGCTACCATCTTCACAAATCAATGATCAACATAGAGCAATTCAATAAGAGTCTATATAACTCAATTCTTATACTTCATGTATATCTGCTTCATAAGAGAACTTAAATATACATAAAAACATATGGGTAGAAGAAGACAGGAACAGGTCCTAGTTAACAACATTTAACAAGAATCTTGCCACACACAAAGGGACATCATCGAAGGCCAATTTCTTTAAATGATGAATGTGGCTCCAATGAATCAAATGAGGGACTGAGAATCACCTTCTCATTTTGATGATTAAGTCTACGTTCCTCGGGATCCTTCCCTCTCTTCTCTCCCATTATTAACATCTCTTAGAGTCCCCACTAACACAAAACACATGTAACATTGCGTATGATTGCCAAAAACAAAGTGAGCAAAAAGCCCAAAAAAAACATGCTCACACAAATATGCAATCATTTGCAAAAACCTTACCCCAAACCTTGTTAGGAATTCCCAATAAGCCACTAACCTTTTCATTCATTAACTAGCTTTTCTTATTCCTTCTAGAGGCTTCTAGAGGGACAAAGACCATTGAATATCACTTAACATGAAAGCCATTAACAAAGCTTGTCCATTCTTCCCACATAAAGGTCTTCAATGTGATCACAAGGATGCAGTCGCCATCAGGAAGGGGGGGATGTTCACCCAATTCTAGGGTTAACAAGATCTACGACCATTATCTTACATCAAGGATTCACGATAGATATACCAAAGGGTCATACATTCAAGATATGAAGCAATAGTGTCCAAAGCTACAACTTGGACGGATGCCGTAATGGTGTGACGGAGTATTTATGGCAATTCTCGCTTCAAGAGCATGTGGTAGCAAGATAGGATGAAGTCCTAAGTGATGTACTTCATGGATATATTATGAGAGTAGTCATTGTAATAGCATTAAGCCTCTTATAAGCCTAAAGTGCCTGGCCAGGCAGCACAGGTTAAGTGATTGTGAACACTTATGGCCATGTATATAAGTGAATATCTCTCATAATACAATATACTCTCCCATTCTGTAATTGAGTCTTGCTCTTGCTAATCCTCTTGCTAATCTCTCTCCCTAATGCATTGTAGTGTGTGTGTGAGTGAAGTGAGGTGAGAGGAGGGATGTGTACCCATAGTGCAACGTAGTGGTGTGACAATGCTCGTTGGGAGGCACGGTGGAATTGCTTGTCAAGGAGTTTTAGAGCTTGGAGAACTCAAGGGTGAGGGTTAGGGTGAGCCATAACATCAACCAAGAGTATGTGTAGTCCTACAACTATCTGGACTTGCATCAGTGGCCAAAAGAGTCATCAACAAAGCCTCGGATTAGGTGGATACTGAGCCGACATACGGTCTTCCTTGTCCTTACGTTAGGCATTCACATCGCTTATTTCTTAAGCATTGTACAATATTCTCCAAAGAATAATATAAGAAAATATTCTTGCTTGCAGAGGAGGGGGGGACTTTCAGTGGTGGGTATTTGGGAAGACCCAATACTATGTTGTCTTCTACATTCTTATTCTCTTCTCTCTCTCTCTCTCTCTCTCTCTCTAAATTGGATGCTAAAGATTCTCACCACATAAAGGTATAAACAAGGCCTTGTTGTGTGTTATCACGATCAAGCTCAGTGTATGTAAGATTGGTATCATAGCATCAGGCTGATAACCCAACTTTGGTCACCTAAGAAGTGAGAGCATCTAGTGGATGGTAAAAAAAAAATAGGCATCCACCATGTCGGGAGAGACATCACCTTAGCAGAAAGCCAACACGAAGAGATGGAGGCACAAAGCTTCCAAACAGAAAAAATGCTTCCGCCAAGCACAGAAGAGAATGATGGAACAAATAAATTCTCTAAAGATGTAGCTTTCCACCAAAAAGGAGAAGCTAAAAGAAGGCATCTTAGATTTGGCACAGGTCCTTCTCCATATGGAGGAACAAAGAAGAAAAGACGAAGATCGAAGTGAAGAACAAAGAAGAAAATATGAAGAAGAAAAAAGAAAAGCAAAAGAAGAGAAGAACTGAGACATGTGGAGGAACAAAGGGATAAGGAAGCCACATGCAAATATGAGGAAGACTACCACTACAGAGAGAAAGCTGACCAAGAGTTCCAGCAAAGACCCACCAACTAGGAGGCTATGGAAATCCAGCCCTCC
Source organism: Cibotium barometz (assembly GCF_041138505.1). Lineage (NCBI taxonomy): Eukaryota > Viridiplantae > Streptophyta > Polypodiopsida > Cyatheales > Cibotiaceae > Cibotium > Cibotium barometz. The sequence goes on along the minus strand of NC_141107.1, from coordinate 31,278,463 downwards.
CTCAGCAGGCTCTAAATTCCCTATCCTCCACTTCCCCTACCACCACCGTCATACGAACCTCTCCAAATTTTAGTAAGTATGATGGTAAGTGTGATCATGCTATTGTTACTCAATTTATTCATCAATCTGAAGCACATTTTCCTTTAGCTAAAATTACAGATCCACAAGACAAAGTCCATGTTGCAGCACCTCAACTCATTGAGGAAGTTGTTACTTGTTGGTGGCAGCACTATTCGTAACTTCACACAGACCCCACAGGCCAATTCTATTTTCATTGGAACACCTTCGTGGGGCTAACCTCAAAGCCTGTTTTCTTCCACCACAGTACATGACCAATCTTGAGTATGAGTTTTACAAACTCACTCAGGGTGGTTCCCCTATTTTGACCTATTCCAACAAGGTCATTATACAACAGCCCAGCAGTTGGGCATATCAGAAGAAGATAAGCTCAAGCAATTTATTCGAGGTTTAGACACTACCATTAGGTACCTAGTGAGGAATTTTGAGCCCCAAATTTATGCATGGGCACTGACCCTCGCTCAGAATCAAGAGCTGATGCTGAATGGAGGTAAGCCCAAGCAGGTACAGTCTTCCCCAAAGCCCCAACAACAGTCATCTACCCACAATAAGGGGTCTTAGAACAACAAAGATCAAAAGGACCAAAAGAAAAATTCTCTAAGTCAATTGGGAAATAGAAAAGATTCTACGACCAAGAAGAATCTTGAGGAAAAAGCTAAGGAGGGCATCACTAGAGGTTATCTCCAGCCTGATGTAGGACAGAGAACTATTGGTCCTTCTGTCACACTATGAGACACGGGAAGAAAGATTCCACTAAGTTCTAGGCTAAAAAGTTTGCTTAGGCATCCAGTTAAACAGTTGCAACTGTAGCATCCTCATCCACACCTTCGCCACCATTAGCCTCGAATGATGTTCAGCTTTTACCCTCTTTGAATTTAGTGCCACTAGTTGGTGATAAGCAAGATGGTGAGGCTAAGGGAAAAACAAAGGCTCTCATCCGTGCCTATGGCACTGCAAAGGGATAGCAGTTCATTGTCCTCTTTGACATGGGCAATTGAGGATGCCATTTCTCCACAGTTGGCCACCACCAAGATGAGTTGTACCTTGGTTCCTTATCATCTATATGTGGACGGGTTTACCCTTGGTCTACGTACACATCTCATAAAGCTCAGCAATTTGAGTTTCAGGTTTGGTGGGCAACATTCGAGCAGGATTCATTGTCTCCCCTCTTTTAGGATGTGACATGATCCTCGGGATCCAGTGGTTTAGACAGTATGCACCCATTCCTGATTGGGGACATGACACTTTCACTATCATTGAAGGTCACCCATTCCTGATTGAAGGCAGGACACTTTCACTATCATTGAAGGTTTTCTTGAGCCTCTCATGATTCATGGGGATCGGAGAATTCCTGGAATTCCACTCATTTCCCACATTCAGGCCTAATGTGCCATCCGAAAAGGAGTAGAGTGTGCATTACTATGTGTCTATTCTCAGTCTAATGTAGTTCAAATAGCACCTGTCATAGGGGAGCAACGACGGATGATTGGTCTTTTATCTCGATACAGCAACATCATGCTACGAGATGACCTCCCACCCAATCTCCCACCTAGTAGACCTAAGGACCATCGCATAGAGTTGGTTCCTGGTTCAGAACCTCCAAGCAAGCTCCCCTACAACCTTTCTAAGGCATTGGAGAGCAAGATGGAGCAACAGTTAGCCCAACTACTCTGGTCTAGATTTATATGACCATCATCCTCACCTTTTGTCACTCCCATTTTGTTTGTCCAAAAGAAGGATAATTCCACACGCTTATGTGAGGATTACATGGCGCTCAATAAGCTAACTAGCTATGAAGAATAGATTCCCCATGCCCAAAGTAGAGTACATCCTCGAACAACTCAATGGTGCAATTTTCTTTCTAAGATAGATCTTAAGAGTGTCTACCATCAGGTTTAGATCTTCGAGGTCAACATTCCAAAAATGACCTTTAGGACCAAGCATAGCCACTATGAATTTGTGGTGATGCCCTTTGGCCTCGCTAATGCACCAGTGACATTCAACAAAATATTGTCTCGGGTTTTCTACAATAACTGATGGCAAATGCATCTTCATCTTCTTAGATGATATTGTGTGAAAATGGTATTTTTCCCAGCCCTAAAAAGGGGATTTTTTTGTCTTATTTGGGGATTTTTGTCTTGGCTGCTGGCCTATAGCCTTTAGGCTGCTGACCCACCAACACTCCCCCTTAGTATATATAGCCTTGCCTTATCGCTTCACCAGGTGTACCACATCATTGATCATATCCTGTACCACACCCTCTGATGCTGTTGTTGCCTCTGTGAGGCTCTACATCTTCATCACCATCCCGAGTCTGGACAGCACGTCAATGTTTTCTCTTCTATAGCCACATCATGGGCAGTAGCCCACTCTCTGCTATAGGCCCCACTGTGAGACAGCAGCCCTCTCTGCTACCTTCAGTGTTTACATCAACATTGATATCAGCACTTATCTTTAGCATTTTACATCAGCGCTTACATCAGGCTTACATCAACATTTATCATCTGCGTTTACATGAGACTTACATCAAGCTTACATTAGCGCTTACATCAACGTTTAAATCAGTACACCATCATCAGTGCTTACATCAGTATTTTACTAGCTTACATTAACATTTTACTTTAGCATTCATTAGCGTTTTACATTAGCTTACATTAGCATTTTACATCAGCACATCAACGTTTTCTCCAGAGTGCATGGGACAGCAGCCCCCTCTGCTATACATAGAGCACTTTAGCGTTTTTGCCTCAGCTCTCACCATCGGGATAGCAACCCACTCTCTGCTCTACCACCTGGGGACGGCAACCCTCTTTACTCTCCTTACCATCTCAGGTATGCAGCACCAATGTCACCAGAGCTTGCACCACTCAAGACGGTAGCCCTCTCTGCTCCTCACCACCCTTCAGATATGCAGAACCCTTGTCACCAGAGCTGGCACCCTTCAGGTCTTGCAACACCCTTGTCATTAGAGCTTGCACCACCACCACCACTAGGGACGACAGCCCTCTATACTCTTCATCTACCACCTCAAGTACATCAGCACCCTTGTCATCAGAGGCTACATCACCTCATCTTCCACTACCACTACCACCTCGGAGTGCATCTGTTTCCACCGACGCGAGCCTCGACACCGACTACCTCCCTCTCAGAGTGCTTTGCCTCACATCGACACGAGCCTTTGTCACACTGACTATGCTTCAGCTCCGACATCATCTCAGCTCCGACATCATCTCTGCTTCTACACTGGTCTTTCTACTCAGAGTCAACTCACATCAGGGCTCTTGTACTTATGTTCACTCACCATTATATATAGACTCATTCACATGTTTCATGTTGTGTTGTTTCGCCCTAATCTCTTGTTCATCTGGTCCTTTTGTCCTTTTGCCCTCACAGATATTCTTATCTTCTCAAGGACTTGAGAGCAGCATGAGAGAGATGTGGCACGTGTTTTGCAACTCTTGCAAGATATTGAGGTGTTTATTAATGCCAAGAAGAGTGAGTTTAGAGTACAAGAAATCCATTACTTGGGATACATCAGTAGTTCATCAGGTATTAGCCTCAACCTTGAAAGGTACATGCCATTCTTAGTTGGGATGTTCCCACTATAGCCTAGGAAATCCGCTCATTTGTGTGTCTTTGTCAGGCCTAAAACATACACATGGATAAAGTTTTTAACCCTATAGCACCTCTCATTGACTTGCACATGGGTGTGAAGACGCATTGTCAAAAAGTATCCATTACGGGCAAGCTAGACGCATTCCAGGCCATGAAGAAAGTTGCCTCTGAGTCACCAGGTTTGAAGTTGGCATCATGGGAAAATCCTTTCGAGGTCATTTACTGATGCTAACAACCTTGCCATTGGAGTTATTTTATAGCAAGATGGTAGATGGGTGGTTTATTATAGCCGCAAATTAAATAACGTTGAAAAGAATTAAATAACACCGAAAAGAATTATTCGGTTTATGACAAAGAGCTCTTGGGGATTTGAAGCATTGAAAGCACTTCCTTTTTGGGAGGGACTTCACAGTTTAGATAGATTACGGGGAACTTAAATGGTTGCAAACCATGCCCAGTGTGCAATGGAGTGACAAGTTGCAAACCATGCCCAGTGTGCAATGGAGTGATGGGTTGCAAACCATGCTCAGTGTGCAATGGAGTGACGGGTTGGTTTGTTGTTTTGCAAGAACTGTCTTTGTGTTCTCAAAGAAAAGCGTCAAGTTGTTCTCCAAAATGCCCATGATTCTCTTGTTTGGGATCATAGGGGTATCAACAGTACCTTGGAGAAGGTAGAGAGGTCATTCTATTGGCCTAAGATGCGACGGGATGTCTACCAACATGTCTAATCATGCTAGATATGTCAAAAAGTGAAAGTTCCTTATATTAAACAGGCAGGGTTACTTCAATCTTTGCTTATTTTTGAGGGACCCTTTCACGACATCAGTATGAACTTCGTAGGTCCTCTTCTTGCCTCAGCTAGATCTAGAAACATAGTGTATGACAATTGTTGACAGATTCAATAAGTTTTACATGCTCATTCCATGCAAGAAGACAGTCACAACCAAGGACATAGCTTGCTTGTTCATTCGTTTTTGGTACCCATTGGTGGTTTGCCACAGACTATCATATCAGATAGAGATCCAAAATTTACGTCCCATTTTTGGATTGCATTATTTGACAATTTTGGGAATAAGTTGTAGTTGTCTAGCATATTCCATCTGCAAATAGATGGCCAAACAAAAATATACAATTAATTGGCCTTTGACATTCTCAAATTATACTGCCATGATCAATAGTCAAAATGGGAACAATATCTTCCTTTGGTTCAGGCAATCCTAAACGATACTCACTCATCGAGTATTGGTTGGACGCCATATGAGGTAGCATTTGGTCACTGGTTCTCATCTCTTTTAATGAGACATGTGTCACCATATCTTGAGGCCAATAAAACCACTGAGACATTCTTGGAAATCATGGTGTTAGTTAAGGAGCACCTTGGCAAAGCTCAAGAAGCATATACCTAGCAAGTCAACAAATCCAAGCAAGATGTCAACATTAAGGAGGGGATTGGGTATATCTCCGCATCATGAAACAACAAACCTACTGTGGGGCATTGATGACATGAGTAGGGATGTCGTAGCACCTAGTCCATGCTATGCATGATGAAGTTGATGATCTTATACTTCATGATTGGACAATCTTTGAGGTAAATTTTACACTTTTTGTATTCTTATCCTTACTTCTTTTGTTTTAGTGAATTAGTCATTTAAAGTTTGTTTTTGCTAATTAGTTATTAAATTGTTAGAAATTCTTTTGTTGTGGTTCAATAAAGAATTTGTTTGTGTGTATGTAGGCGTGTGTGATTTAGTTATGTATTTATCTATTTGTAACGTACCCATCTTCACTAATAAAGAAATGTCCATGTAATTATGAGTTTTTATGGTATAAATATCAATAATTTTATTATTTGAGTCATTTCCACTTAGAATCTTCAAATTCTGAGCCCAAATTTGGAATCTGCGCGCGATTTTACCCTAATATAGGATTTTACAGCATCCAAAACGGACACCGGATCAAGCCTATACGCATCATTTTAGTTAGAAAACGGCGACCTTTAAACCTTAATAAATGCACGACCACACGTCCGATTGACGAACGGTCTGAACCCCTACGACCAGGAGAACCTCCCAGACAAAAAAAATTTTCGCCCCCCGGGGCGGTCCGGCACGCAAATCGAGGCGGGCGCCCCAAATTTGGGTACCCCGCCCCAAAATTTGGTCCGTACACACTTACTAGGACGCCCGTACAATGGCCGCCCAAGGACCAAAGGACGGCCGCCCACTGTTTGGTCCACGCGTACCCTTGGGCGGACACCCAGACCGGATAAGGTACATGCGTACCACTCCTTTCCCAGACAACCGACACCGTACCTTTCCGGTAGACCCATGCAGGCCACTGATCCATAGCCTTTGAAGGTACACCGTCCTTTCGTCCCTGCTTTGCACAGCGCCCGTACCCTCACCCCTCAGCTATATAAACCCCCGGGGTGCTCCTCAGTCGGCACGCACTTCTGTGTAGCGTATGCCCTGTTGTGCCGCCGTCCGTACCGCCATAGCGTACTTGCTGCAAGTACAGCCGCCCTTGCAGCCACCCCTCTCACACCCCCTCATTTGGCTCTTTTCAGATAAGCCAATTTTCCTCCATCCTCCTCTTGCCATGGACCAGTGTCCTTAACTCTTCTCCCCCCCCGTGTGAATAGACTTACAGAGAGGCTTGCAGCAACCCCTCCCAGCCCTCTCCACGTTTTTGCCTTTGGCCTTAAGGACATCTCAACAATTCCCCCCCCCCATTTGCGTAGACTTTAGTAAGGGATTTTTGGCTCAAGCGAGGGTTCGTGCGCCATATTCTTTTGCTCATACGGTGAGCAAACGAGCTCGGAATTCAGATCCGACTGAAGCGTTTCGATCGCAGCAGCGAGCTCTACAAGGCGACGCCTAAGATGGCCTCATCCCGGAGACGGCAAAATATTGCCTCAAGAGGCGCACGTAACAACGAGATGGAGGGAGATGCGCCCAACGCGGCTCCAGTCCACCCTTTTCAAGCCCCTCAAGGAAACGGTGGCCAGGTTAGCTTGGTTAATTTTCAAAAGAAGAGATTTTTCCTTAAAATTAGTATTAATGAATGGTGTCTTTTTCTTTTAAAATGAGGACATAAAAATTATATGAAATTACGAATGATGTGATGTTATTTTCGATAAATTGCGTTGAAATTGCTATCCTCATGAATTGTGAATGCTATACTTAGAAAATTGCATTGAAGTTGTTATCTTTGGAATTTAAGATTTTTTTTTTTTGGCTTCAACGCTAACTCCGTTCCGTGCTTGTGTAGCCGGGCGGCGTCGTTAGCAAAGCCCGGTAATGGTCCAAGGTATCCCTCATACCTTTGGAAGAATAAGGATCGCCGATTGAGGCGAGAGATTATGAGGCTGCCTAGTTCTGAGGGCCCAGGCTAGTGCGGTAAATAAGCCCACCCTAGTGCGCAGACATCCCTCTGAGGGGCGGGAGGATCGAGCGATGGAGCCTGAGAGGGCGACAGGCCGGTTTGAGTCCTCGCCAGCAGCCGAAGATGAGGTGTATGGTCCCGTAGGGTTATGCCCAGCATGTAGAGGCTGGAAGGCCGAATTCTAGATCATCGGCAGAATAAGAATAAGAGAGCCGGATTGGCTTGTATGGAAATGGATTCATGTATAAACTTTTTATATAATTGCATCTTGTCTTTGGTATGATTGTATTGTGTAAGAAGGCTGTTATAACGAACCTTGTGAAGAAGGGCCCTAATTAAGGAATATGCTTATTTATGTCAAACAGTGTGGTAGAACTAATTAGAAAACAAATTGATGCGTGAGTAGGGTGGAAAGTGGGAGGATGGAATGCCCTGACGGCACCATCCTACGGATGGGTGGACCCGATTAGTCGGGTAGCTTTCCAAATGATTAAGTGATAGCCCTATGTTAGATAGTTAGGTTCTTGGGCAACTCTATTCTAGAAAACTAGGTCAGCGGCTGTGCCTTGCATGAGATGAGGAAAAAAGCGTTGTCTCTAGACATCAAGTCTAGTAGTTGCCCAATTTTTGATCAATTGCCCTATGGGTGATTTGATGTTTAGGAAATCACGCTCCCCCTGCGGGATAGAGCTAGGTCATACCTATGAATCGTATCCTTGAATCTCTGCAGGGTCAAGGTGTCGATGAATAGGAAATTTTTCCCAAGATAAGACTTAGCGGACTATCTTAAGTGTTTCTCCCATTTTTAAAGGGAGGAACCTTACAATTGGTATCAGAGCAAGTTTGACTCCTAGGAATTGCAGTTTAAGGATTGTTTTGTAATAAATGTTTTACCTAACATAATGCTAATTAGTAAAGACATCCTACTAAAACAAATAAATTAAATTGATGTTTGAATGATTGTAGGAAGAGGAAGATGCCTACTCCAAATTTCTAGTTTTCCAATGCATCTTCGAGACTGCTAGTCACTCCTCGAATTTCGAGTTCCGCGACACCATGGTGCAGATATTAGAGAAGATATCCCTCCCTCATTTCTCTCGTATTCAGAGAGGATGGGGTAGAGATTTCTGGAGTCGTGGGCCGAGATACTTCTTCATCCGAGCAGATCAGACTGGGAACCTCACCACCGACCTTAAGCGGATTCGTTGGATTGAGAAGCTGAAGATGGTCCGCTTATTTTGGTTCGTCGGTACCCCCAGGGACGACACCTCGGTGACTATAGATGGGGTTCGCATACCTCAGGATCGTTGGGTGTATGATAAAGTGATGCAGGTCTTACTTGCTGATAGAGTAGCGGTGTTGGGACCTACCCCAATCCAGAGTTTACCACCCTTACCATCAGTTTTTAGGGTCTTAGAAACTACAGCGGAACCCCCATATTTCACATATGTGGACCGCTCTACCCTTATGTCGCAGTGAAGCCTAGGAATTTCCCTTGATGTCAAATAAGACTAATTATATTAGTCTCAGATCTTTGTAATAAAACTTGTCCTTGTAAATATTTGGAAATAAAATAATTTCAATAGTTTTGCTCTCCAAAAAAATTAAGCGTTGTGCAAATATGAATCTTGTAATCTTAAAAATTGTTTTTACGATGATGGCCAGGATGACCACTCTCCACTTCCCAATGCGCTTTACACCGATACCCAGGAGAAGAAGCTCCTGCTCAAGCAAATGCAACCTCCCTCCTTTAAAGGAGAAGGTTCAAAGGTTGAGAAGGATGCTGAAGTCTGGATTGAAGCGATGGACGATTATTTCTCTGCTGCCGGTACTGGAGTAGCAAATCAGTCTATGCTCGCACGGTTTCGCCTCACTGGAGATGCTAAACTCTGGTGGAAACAGTGGTGCCGTGACAAGGAGGTCACCGAGCATTCTCAAACGTGGGAAGACATCAAGCAGGCAGTGAAGGAAAGATATCTTCCTCCATCCCATGAATCCATAAAGATGAATGAGTTCTTTAGTCTTAGACAGTGCACCTTAACTCTTGAAGACTATTATTCCAAATTTATTACCCTTCGGAAGTATGCCCCAGCTATGACTACTTCCCAGCAAGTGGCTCGTTTCTGCCAAGGGCTAAATGAACCCCTAGATTCCCGCCTTGAAGCAATGAGGCCAACCACTTTACAGGATGCTGTCATACGAGCAAAGCCCCTTGTGAAAGAAATGAAGGCCAACAAACCGAAGAATCAAAAGAGATCTTACCCTGAGGCAAACCTTAGAGATCAACCCTACAAGAAACCTCAACAGAATTTCCCCTACTACAACAGAGGGCGACAAGGCAACTCTTTTGCCCCCCGCTCGTATGCTGCTTCTTCTAGAGAAGGCCCTCTGTGTTTTGAGTGCAATGAGCCGGGACACTTTAGAGCCAACTGTCCCAAGATGGCAACATCATTCCCCCAAGGTAACAGAGGAAATCAAGGCCGTGGAACCCCTACCCACCAAGGTGCAAGAGGCAGTGGTCGTGGCAGAGGCCGCGGAGGACCAGTTGCTAGAACTGCCTGTGTTATAAGTGAAGAACCAACCTTGGAAGAGGCTGAAGAAGAGCGCGCCACCGTCCATGCGGCAGTAGAACACCAAGGTCCGAATAAACAATTTGGTGTAATCCAAGCCCCCGCCACTCATCACGGTAAGCCATTTCAGCTTTTGATCGATTGTGGCAGTACCCATTCATTCCTTTCTCCTAGGTGCTTGCAAAAATTAAACTTGAGTCAAAAATCAGCTAGAAAAATGATTGTAGAGTTAGCCAGTGGGAAAGAAGTAATATCTCGCCACTCTATAGGAAACCTTGATTTTGAACTGGGTAATGAGCAAACTCATGGTCACTTTAGAGTCTTGCCACTAGGAATTTATGATGGAATCCTTGGGATGGATTGGTTAATTGCAAACAAAGCTAGCATTCATTGTAACCAGGGGAGTATCACTTTTGAAAATGAGCATGGCCAAGTAATATCTGTTCAGGGGATCACAGGAAAACCTAAGTCTAGGGTAGTCAAGGCAAAACATCTTCTCAAGGGGACACGTAAGGGTCAGCAAGTTTTCTTAGTCAAACTCAACAAAGTCATTGAACCTAGTATGGAGACAGAACCCTCTTGGCTCCAAGAATTCTCTGACATCTTCCCTGACGAGCTTACAGGGTTACCGCCTCCTCGAGAAGTCGACCATGAAATCGAGGTGATCCCTGGAGCTCAACCCGTCTCAAAAACTCCCTATAAAATGTCCCTTCCTGAAGCCATTGAACTTAAGGAGCAACTTTCCCAACTCATTGAACAAGGATTTGTACGCCCCAGTAGCTCTCCTTGGGGAGCACCTGTTCTTTTCCAAAAGAAGAAGGACGGGACTCTCCGCCTCTGCATAGATTATCGAGGGCTAAATCAAGTCACTGTCAAAAATAAGTATCCTATCCCTCGCATCGATGAACTTCTTGACAGGCTTCATGGGGCCAAAGTCTTCTCAAAAAATAGATTTGAGGTCTGGTTACTATCAGATCAAAGTCAAGGAAGCAGATATACCCAAAACAGCCTTCAATACCCGTTATGGCCACTATGAGTTTACTGTAATGTCATTCGGGTTAACCAATGCCCCTGCAACCTTCAACCGCCTAATGCAAGATATATTCCGCCCGTACTTGGATGAGTTTGTGCTTGTTTTCTTTGATGACATCCTAATCTATTCCAAATCAATGGAAGAGCATGAGGAGCATGTGCGTAGAGTTCTGCAATTGCTGCGCAGACACAAACTCTATGCCAAGAAGAGCAAATGTACCTTCTTTACTCATCAAATTGAATATCTTGGATTCATCGTCTCCAAAGATGGTATCTCAGTAGACCCTGCCAAGGTCAAGGATATTCTAGAATGGCCACCCCCTAAATCAGTTCGTGAAGTTCGTGGATTCTTGGGAATCACGGGTTGGTATAGGATTTTTATCAAAGATTATGCCTTGGTAGCTGCACCCTTGACAGATCTTCTTAAGAAGGATTGCAAAATAGTGTGGCTGCCAATCCATCAAAACAGCTTTGATCAGCTGAAAGTCATTATTACTTCTGCCCCAGTCTTAAAGCTTCCTGATTTCTCCAAGGAATTTGAAGTGGTTACCGATGCTAGTAGTCTAGCACTTGGTGGTGTCTTAGGCCAAGAAGGAAGACCAGTCGCTTATACTTCCCGCAAGCTGAAGCAATATGAAGCAAACTATGCCACCCATGATTTGGAACTCTTAGCAGTTGTTCATTGCCTTAAATTATGGAGACATTATCTCTTGGGAGGCAAATTCCAGCTTGTAACTGACCACAAAAGTCTAAAGTGGATCTTCACCCAGCCTAACCTCAACATGCGGCAAAGGAGATGGATTGAAATTCTACAAGAATATGATTTCGACATCAAATTCCGTCCTGGGAAAGATAATGTGGTAGCAGATGCACTTAGCCGCAAATCTTTCTTGAATGCAGTTTCAATGCCAAATAATCCCATACTAGTCAAGGTGGAAGAAGCCTCATCTCATGACCCAGATTATCAAAGGATGATAAAGTTAGTAGAAGAAGGGGGACACTCAGAGAAAGAGAAGAATCTAATCAAGGGATACTCCACTCATGAAGGAAGCCTTTACTTCAATCACAGGCTATGTATCCCTAAGGATCCTGCTTTAAAGAAGCTAATCCTCCATGAAGCTCATGATAGCCCTGCTGCAGGACACCCAGGTTATGCAAAAACATTAAATGGAGTAAGAAGGAGCTTTCATTGGGCAGGCTTGAAAAATGATGTGCTTCGGTACTTGAAACAATGTCTCTCATGCCAAAGGATCAAGGCTGAAAGGATCAAGATGCTTGGAAAGCTTCAACCCTTAGATATTCCCCAAATGAAGTGGGAGTGCATTAGTATGGATTTTGTCACAAGTCTCCCCACTGTTCAAGGAGGATATGACTCCATTCTAGTAGTAGTAGACTTACTTACCAAAATAGCTCACCTTATACCAGCAAAAAAGACCTTCAAAGCTTCTGATGTTGCTCGTATATTCATCAAGGAAGTCTTCAAACTTCATGGTGTCCCAAAAAGGATAGTAAGTGATCGGGATTCTGACTTCACCTCAAAATTCTGGCAGTCTTTATTTCAAGCTCTGGGGACTCAACTTTGCTTTAGCACAGCTTATCATCCAGAGACCGATGGGCAGACTGAAAGAGTCAATCAAGTAATTGAAGACATTCTCAGAGCATACTGTGGACGGGAACCCAGAAGGTGGATTCAATACCTTCCTCTGGTAGAATTTGCCTACAATGCGTCTTATCATCAAAGCATAGGAATGTCACCATTCAAAGCACTCTATGGGCAAGAATGCTTGTCTCCTCTAAATTTCTCTGATCCGACCATAAGAGTTGAGGCATCCAGAAAAATGCTCGAAGAAATGGAGGAACAAACCAAAGCTATCCAAAGGGATATTAAAGCTGCCCAAGATCGACAAAAGCATTATGCTGACAACAAGAGGTCTGAAAGGATCTTCAAGGAAGGAGACAAAGTTCTTCTACGAGTGCGCCCCAAACGAAGTTCTCTATCACTTGGGAAATATAAGAAGCTCAGCCCTAGGTATTGTGGTCCTTATACAGTTATCAAGTGTCTAGGTAAAAGTGCCTATAAACTCCAACTTCCAGCCCATATCAAAGTCCATAATGTATTTCATGTAAGTTTGTTAAAGCCATATGTCCCCAGTCTCGATCATATTCTTGATGATGAACAAGTTGTAATCCCTACTCAAGGAGTCCTTGAATTACAGCCCAATAGCATCATAGATTCTAGGGAAAGGCAACTCCGAAATAGAACTCTTGTAGAACATCTAGTTCAGTGGAAAGATTACCCTGAAGAGGATGCAACTTGGGAAGATGAAGCTACACTCTTAAAGGATTATCCCCAATTCATGACGAGATGAGGACATCTCGATTTCTTTAAGGGGGGAAGGATGTAACGTACCCATCTTCACTAATAAAGAAATGTCCATGTAATTATGAGTTTTTATGGTATAAATATCAATAATTTTATTATTTGAGTCATTTCCACTTAGAATCTTCAAATTCTGAGCCCAAATTTGGAATCTGCGCGTGATTTTACCCTAATATAGGATTTTACAGCATCCAAAACGGACACCGGATCAAGCCTATACGCTAATTTCAATCATTTTAGTTAGAAAACGGCGACCTTTAAACCTTAATAAATGCACGACCACACGTCCGATTGATGAACGGTCTGAACCCCTGCGACCAGGAGAACCTCCCGGACAAAAAAAATTTTCGCCCCCCGGGGCGGTCCGGCACGCAAATCGAGGCGGGCGCCCCAAATTTGGGTACCCCGCCCCAAAATTTGCTCCGTACACACTTACTAGGGCGCCCGTACAATGGCCGCCCAAGGACCAAAGGACGGCCGCCCACTGTTTGGTCCACGCGTACCCTTGGGCGGACACCCAGACCGGATAAGGTACATGCGTACCACTCCTTTCCCAGACAACCGACACCGTACCTTTCCGGTAGACCCATGCAGGCCACTGATCCATAGCCTTTGAAGGTACACCGTCCTTTCGTCCCTGCTTTGCGCAGCGCCCGTACCCTCACCCCTCAGCTATATAAACCCCCGGGGTGCTCCTCAGTCGGCACGCACTTCTGTGTAGCGTATGCCCTGTTGTGCCGCCGTCCGTACCGCCATAGCGTACTTGCTGCAAGTACAGCCGCCCTTGCAGCCACCCCTCTCACACCCCCTCATTTGGCTCTTTTCAGATAAGCCAATTTTCCTCCATCCTCCTCTTGCCATGGACCAGTGTCCTTAACTCTTCTCCCCCCCCCCCCCCCCCCCCCCCCCCCCCCCCCGCCGTGTGAATAGACTTACAGAGAGGCTTGCAGCAACCCCTCCCAGCCCTCTCCACGTTTTTGCCTTTGGCCTTAAGGACATCTCAACAATTCCCCCCCCCCCCCATTTGCGTAGACTTTAGTAAGGGATTTTTGGCTCAAGCGAGGGTTCGTGCGCCATATTCTTTTGCTCATACGGTGAGCAAACGAGCTCAGAATTCAGATCCGACTGAAGCGTTTCGATCGCAGCAGCGAGCTCTACAAGACGACGCCTAAGATGGCCTCATCCCGGAGACAGCAAAATATTGCCTCAAGAGGCGCACGTAACAACGAGATGGAGGGAGATGCGCCCAACGCGGCTCCAGTCCACCCTTTTCAAGCCCCTCAAGGAAACGGTGGCCAGGTTAGCTTGGTTAATTTTCAAAAGAAGAGATTTTTCCTTAAAATTAGTATTAATGAATGGTGTCTTTTTCTTTTAAAATGAGGACATAAAAATTATATGAAATTACGAATGATGTGATGTTATTTTCGATAAATTGCGTTGAAATTGCTATCCTCATGAATTGTGAATGCTATACTTAGAAAATTGCATTGAAGTTGTTATCTTTGGAATTTAAGATTTTTTTTTTTTGGCTTCAACGCTAACTCCGTTCCGTGCTTGTGTAGCCGGGCGGCGTCGTTAGCAAAGCCCGGTAATGGTCCAAGGTATCCCTCATACCTTTGGAAGAATAAGGATCGCCGATTGAGGCGAGAGATTATGAGGCTGCCTAGTTCCGAGGGCCCAGGCTAGTGCGGTAAATAAGTCCACCCTAGTGCGCAGACATCCCTCTGAGGGGCGGGAGGATCGAGCGATGGAGCCTGAGAGGGCGACAGGCCGGTTTGAGTCCTCGCCAGCAGCCGAAGATGAGGTGTATGGTCCCGTAGGGTTATGCCCAGCATGTAGAGGCTGGAAGGCCGAATTCTAGATCATCGGCAGAATAAGAATAAGAGAGCCGGATTGGCTTGTATGGAAATGGATTCATGTATAAACTTTTTATATAATTGCATCTTGTCTTTGGTATGATTGTATTGTGTAAGAAGGCTGTTATAACGAACCTTGTGAAGAAGGTCCCTAATTAAGGAATATGCTTATTTATGTCAAACAGTGTGGTAGAACTAATTAGAAAACAAATTGATGCGTGAGTAGGGTGGAAAGTGGGAGGATGGAATGCCCTGACGGCACCATCCTACGGATGGGTGGACCCGATTAGTCGGGTAGCTTTCCAAATGATTAAGTGATAGCCCTATGTTAGATAGTTAGGTTCTTGGGCAACTCTATTCTAGAAAACTAGGTCAGCGGCTGTGCCTTGCATGAGATGAGGAAAAAAGCGTTGTCTCTAGACATCAAGTCTAGTAGTTGCCCAATTTTTGATCAATTGCCCTATGGGTGATTTGATGTTTAGGAAATCACGCTCCCCCTGCGGGATAGAGCTAGGTCATACCTATGAATCGTATCCTTGAATCTCTGCAGGGTCAAGGTGTCGATGAATAGGAAATTTTTCCCAAGATAAGACTTAGCGGACTATCTTAAGTGTTTCTCCCATTTTTAAAGGGAGGAACCTTACACTATTTCTGCAAGTTATTATTACTATTATTTTTTAATTTAATTTTTTTAATTTTGTTTATTTTTGGTGATTCTCTTATTTATTTTAAAATTATTTCTAAGTTCAGATTAATTTGATGGTAAATGTATATCATTCCAAAGTTTTTGCTCATTTCCAATCATTCAAAAGTTAAGTGGTCTCTTTAAAGTTAGAATTGCCAGAAAGTTGGACTATGCACAATGTCTTTCATGTTTCTTGTTTAAAGCCATATGTAGATCCACCATTGCAAGACATATCAGAACAATAACTCAAGAAATTATAGACGAAGCTGAAGTCATAGAGCCAGAGAAAATTCTCCTCCATAAGTGGAAGCATGGTTCCGGTCTTGCAGAATACGACAGTTCTACATGAAGCTTAAAGACCGCAGAACCCATGAAGAAGTTTGGTTGGATGAAGAATTCTTTCAAGAGTTGGTGGACTACTTGGAAGCCTTGAACCTATCACCAAGTTAAGTAGGAGGGAATGTCACATGCACCCTGTACTAGGGTACATAGTGACACACTGGCATGATCATCAGTGTAGCATTTGTACAATAGTAGCACCTTTTTTAGAAATATTTATCTTACATCGTGACCCCATTGTGAGCCCTTACTCCTGGGACAATCAGGCACGAGCTACGTAGGTCACTCTCTTAGCCTTATAGGTCAGTTGTTAGTCTTCTTAACCCACTTGGAGAATTCATCATATAGGAGCATGTAGTTGTTAGCCATAGCCTGTAAGGTCCCTCCCAAGCCATGTATGTATGTGTCTCTTTTAATATAGCTCTACTTTTGGGGAGCTTGGAGCTTCTCCCTCTCTTCAACAACTCTTGGAGTGCTCTTCTCCTCTTGCTAACCAATTGATTGGTTGGGGGCTTCACTTCTAGAGAAAGAATCAAGCTAATCCTTGAGGTAAGAATGGGTTTTTATGGTTTTTTGTTAATTTCCTCAAATGACTTCTCTTCTCAACTCCTCTCAAGCTTGAAAAGCTTTCTAAATGATTGGTTTAAATTTAAATCAAGCTTTCCCTAAGAATATTAATGTTTAATTAAGAGAAAATTAATCATTATGCTTATTTAAAATGCTATCTTATGTATATCTCTCTCTCGAAAAGAATAGTCATCTCTACGGCTAATTCTTTAGCAAATGAATGCTTCTCATTGATAATTTCTTATTTCAAAACCAAACTGTAGGCTTGATAAGCTAGAGATTAAGAAAATGGTATTTTCATGATTTTGTGTTACCAAAATAATGGTTAATTCTTTTAGATCATAAGTAGTTAAAAGCTACTTTAATTGTGAGAAATAGATTATCCTATGAAATTGCAAAAAGAGAAATAATGGAATTAGCTATAATCATAATTAAGTTTATGATTATGGCTAAAATTATGATTTAAATTCATAGTTTAGATTTAAGCTTAAAAGTAGATCTTCTATCATATTTTTATTACAAGGTTTTATTCTTTTAGAAAAATTAAAAATTATCAGTAATAACAACGAAGCTATGGTAAATTTTTTTAAAAAATACATATTTTATTTTTATGCATAATAATAAAAGAGGAACTCCTACCATATTGTAGATTTAGAAATTTAAAGCAAAAGAATGATTTTGACCATATTTAGGAAAGAATACTTTTTGTTGTATTTATGCATTTTTATTTAATTAAGAAAAAGAGAAATTTTTGATGACTTTATTTTATGCATAAGAATTTTTAAATGATAAAAGAGGAATTCCCATGAAATTTGGAATTCAATCATTTAAATGCAAAAAGGGAAATTTTTGGCATATTCAAAATAATGGATATTTTTATTTAAGAAAAAGAGAAATTTTTGATAAATTTATTTTATGCATAAGAATTTTTAAATGATAAAAGAGGAATTCCCATGACATTTCGAATTCAATCATTTAAATGCAAAAAGAGGAATTTTAAGCATATTAAAAAAATGGATATTTGTATTTAATTAAAAGAGAAAATTTTATGGTATTTTAAGTAGAAAAAGGTTTAAATTAATTTTGATGACAAAGAAGAATTTTCACCATAATTCCACCTAAAAAATTAGGGTTGATAATTAAATTGGTAGAAATAATATTCTTAGATATTTTATGTGGATAAATCACCAAATTGATATTTACGCAAAATTGGATTAGTGGAAGAAGAGTATTTTTATAAAATCCTCATATTCTCGTAAGAACTAATTCCTAATCTATTGTGGTTAGGAAGGGATGAAATTCATAGTTAGAATTTTCCTTTCAATTAGAAGTTCAGTAGATTTTTATCTGAAGAAAATCCTTAGGAATCAAAGTTAGAAGTAAACTGAATAATTGTTGGATAGCACTGCTCCACCCTCAGGTAGCTACGCAGGCACCAGCTAACTCTACTCTGTGAGCCCCCCCTATATGAGGAGAAGGCATTTATGAGTAGCACAGGTCGCCTGGTAGGTCCCGATTTAAACACCGGGATGGTGGCCGATTTAAACACCGGGATGGTGGCCGATTGTGGCCAGATAGCATGAGACGATTCTGGAGAAGGTTGGCACACTGCGAACAAGGCTACATGCATATGCGGTGACTTATTATACACCTACTGCATATGGGCTGTAAATTTTGGGTTCGTTGCGGTGTGCAGTTTCACACCAGCCTACTTGGGGGAAGGTGCGGAGGGGGGTGTGAGGCCCTCTCTGCAGGGGGTCCGGGGGGGAAGGTGCCCACTTCGGGGAATCAAAGTTAGAAGTAAACCGAATAATTGTTGGATATCACTGCTCTACCCTCAGGTAACTACGCAGGCACCGGCTAACTCTACTTTGTGATCCCCCTCTATATGAGGAGAAGGCATTTATAAGTAGCACGGGTCGCCTAGTAAGTCTCTGTTTAAACACCGGATGGTGGCCGATTGTGGCCAAATAGCATGAGACGATTCTGGAGAAGGTTGGCACATTGCCAACCAAGCTACATGCATATGCGGTGAGTTATTATACACCTACTCCATATGGCCTATAAATTTTGGGTCCGGTACGGCACGCAGTTTCACACCAGCCTACTTGGAGGAAGGTGCAGAGGGGGGCGTGAGCCCCTCTTTGCAGGGCTGTTTACGCTAAACTCCATGCGGACTTTGCGGGCCAACCGGAATATAGATTCGGTGGTCATTTATGATTGCATGATGAAAAATCATGCACGCAAAGCTCTATTTAGCGAGACGGTCTTTTCCACTAAAGTTACTCTTCACCCACGCTTTTGGCATACAGCCTTCGCTCTCACTTCTTCCAGTCAGCTATCAAAGTTTCTTCACCGAAGCACACGGCTGGGAAGCAATAGCTATCTATTGTAATTGCATACAGTAATCAGAAATTTTTGATTCTCCATATCTCTGTGTTTTCTCTTATCTACAAAGATCTTGGCTTCTGTTGTTTCGTAATTTCTTACAATAATTTTGGTTAGACCCTGATTGTGAGAATGGCGGCCAGTAGTCTACTTGCCCATCTCTCGAATGTGAATCAAGCAAAAACTTCAAGACCAATTTCA
This sequence comes from Cibotium barometz, assembly GCF_041138505.1. Taxonomy (NCBI): domain Eukaryota; kingdom Viridiplantae; phylum Streptophyta; class Polypodiopsida; order Cyatheales; family Cibotiaceae; genus Cibotium; species Cibotium barometz. The sequence goes on along the minus strand of NC_141107.1, from coordinate 31,259,368 downwards.
ATTCTTGACACAAAGAATAGACTACCATTGAATTAGAGAAAGTTTTCCTTAATCGAAATCACCAAGAATCTCGTTGTGGAAATTCAGTTAAATGATGGGTAGATTACTTTGATGAGAGATCAATGATTCTCATTAAGAAAATACGAATTACGAGAAAAGGGTTTTGTGGAACCAATCTCAAATTGAGAATTCTACTTGCATAGAACCTCTGTTTTCTTTTAAAGGACTGTTTTACACACCAGAATGCTGGAGAAAGCATTTGGTATGTGATTAACTAAGCATAGACTCATTGCAATAGCTGGCAGGGAGTCGTCAAGGGATGTCGCTCGCAAGCCTATCGAGGTCTTGACCAGCCTCGGTATGGTTAAAATGGTACGCTTTCAGTATGATGGGTGAGGACCGACGAAGCGGTCTCTAAGTGAAGTGCTATGACACCTAAGTAAGATCCTAGAGGGTTCTGAGACCACGTGATGCACGGGCTCGTGGTTGCTAGGACACCCATGCATACGTTGAGGAAGATACGAATAAACTGAAAAGAATTACTTTTGTGAACTGAATTTTGATATTGGACTTGTTCGTTGACCACTGGTCTTCAACGGAGAGTCCGGATGATATATTTTGTAAAACACAATGGACTCAATATTTTGGAGAATTATGATCAGTAATACTATGATTTCATTGAAAGATTGTTTTAAATCCAGTCAAATCCGTTAAAATGGCAATTTCATATTGGGTGTGTAAGTGGTATGACTACTTTAAATTTTGCTTGAACTGTCGCTATGGAGTTTGGGAACTCTTTTCCTCGGTACCTGGGCGACAAAACATAACCAAAATTTTATAAAGGAATCCTACCAATATAGTGGTTGGGCCGTTAACCCATGGGCCCCGGTAGGCTTCATATCAGGGGATTCCTCTGATACAAATAGTTACGAAATTACGTTAGTTAGATTAAGTCCTAGGGAGACGCTTGTTCTGTGGGAGGGAATCAGCGGCGGCTGTGCCTCCCTAAAGGGAGAAAAAAGTGGTGATTCCATGGACCAAGTGCAAGTCTTTTCCTTGATCTGGCCATGTGACTTTTGGGTTCACCTCAAAGCGAGACTCAATCTGCATGATGGAGGGGAGAACTTCCTCCCAAGTGACTGGAACAGGACGAGGAGAAGAAACAAGAGACTGAAAGAATGTATCAAACCTCTCTAGAAGCTTGGAGAGAAGCCGAATATCCATCCCACATTAGACTTGTGAGCATGGGAGCATGGGAACAAGGTCTAGTGGAGCATGGGAACAAGGTCTAGTGGAGCATGGGTTAGGACTAACCTTAAGGGTTAAGGTTAGGGTCAGGCATCCAAGGGTCACACATGAGGAATGGAAAGTCAAGAGTCACTTGAGGGCCCTCCTATATAATAGGGACATGGGGCACACTCAAGGGGGCTTGGAAGCTTGGAGGCTTGGAGGCTTATGCTATGGTCTCTTGTGTAGAGGTCCATATCTACTCACCTACCATTTCACACTATAGCTATATGCTATTGGATTGTGTTATACCTATTGATGGTATGGGACATCAAGGTAGAGGTATGATGTATTTCATTTATGATTCATGTGTGCATCCCTTGGGCTCGGGGGTGGTTGGGTGGTTGAGTTTATGCCTGGTTTATGCATGTTTATGCATAACAGTTATCTAGAGAGATCTTAGGGTTTTAACAGTGGTATCAGAGCTATCTCTATTTAATTGTTGATTTTTTTAAAATTTTAATATTTACTAATAAAATATTATTTTTTGTTGATTTGTGTTGATGAATTACACGTGGATCATCGATTTGGTGATTGGAACGTGTGTAACTACAATTCAATGGACGAATCGACGTTGCGGGGAAATTCCGTGAGTTAATGCTATTTTTTCCTATTTTTTATGGTTAAAATCGAGCATTAATGGATTTTTTAACAAAAATACCATAAAGTTTATGGTGGATATTTTTGTAGAATGGATTCCCTGAATTTCTAGAATTTTTAGGAAAATTTTCCTAATTTTTTAGAGATTTTTTGAGTATTTTCTTGGTAAAAAAATATATTTTTAAATGCATTTTGTGGGTTTTCTGCGGGCATGTTTTCAATTTTCTGCCAATTTTTCTTGCTCAAAAGCAATGTGGGGCAGTCAATTGATGCGTGAGTTCTCTACCGTGTGCGAAAAGTTCTTCTCTTCCTCAAAATCTGATTTTTTTATCCCCATTTCTCTCTTGTACATGGAAATGTATTTTAAAAAAGATAATTTAATTAAATATTAATCATAATTAACATTAATTATGATTAATAAGTAATTAAGCATTTCTCTAATCTCTAAACAGAGAAGAGTAGTGAAGAGATGGGTGGGTATGAAAAGGATAGAGTGAAGAGAAGAGAGAGGAGAAGATTGCTCCCTCCTCTTGGTTTTTCCACGCACAGACGGCAGGGCGGGGGACTGCGCAGCAAGCCGGCGGGCCAAAAGTCGCTCCCCCCATAAATTTTTTTTTAAAGCTTTTAACTAAAAGCTCATAAGCTTTTTTTGGAGAAAAAAAAAACTTTTTAAAAAAAAGGTATATTTTTCAAGATTCATTTATTTGGAAAAGCTTGGAAAAAGAAAAAAATCCGGAAAAAATACATTATTTCTCTGAAAATTGTATTCTTTATTCTGGAAATTTCTTATTGAAAATTTTTGGCTATTCATCTTTCGGAAAACCTTTGGCTTTCTGTTTTTCCGAAACCTTTTGGCTTTCCGAATGCCGGAAAAACTTTTAACCTTCCGTATTCCGGAAACCTTTGACCTTTCACATTCCGATTTTTTTTTTTGTCTTTTCATTTTCCCAAAACTTTTGGCTTTCTGTATTCCGGGAAAACCGTTGGAATTCCGAAATTTTTTGACCGTTCGTATTCTAAATGCGTTCGGGGTTGATTAAAAATTTCAAAAAATTCCTGAAAATCAGTGGAAAATTAGACAAAGGTTATTTTAAATTTCGGGAAAATGTGGGGTTGGTGTTTGGCATGTGGTGTGTCCATTCGGGGGCCCATGACCATTCAAATTCCTTTAAAAATATTTTTTTGACAGAAAATTAAAAAATCCATTAAAATTATAAATTTTCATTGGATTTGAGAATTGTCGGGCGGAATTAGAAATTTCGTGAACGATGGGATTCTCAGGAAAAATTAGGAATATTCTGAAATTATTTTTAGAAATCCTAAAAATTGGTATTTTTAAAATATCAATGGTATTTTGGCAAATTAAATTGCTAAAAATTTTCTGGAAAAATATAGGTTTGGAATGCCGTGAGATAGGTTTGGTGGAATTCAAAATTATTATATTTTGAGACCCTATAAAATTAGGAAAAATTTAAAAAAAATCATGATAATTCTTTTTCTCGAGAATTTAATATTTTCGAGAGTTATTTAATGTTGAAGTACGTTTTCTCGTGCTGACATTAGATAGATGCGAGTTATTCGCATATTATTAATACGATTATACCTCGTATTAATGGATATTTATGTTTGGATTAATTCTAAACGATCTATTCATGATTTTTTACCATTGTTTAGCCATTCTTTTTGGACATGTTCCTTAATTTCTTTTGATGGCTATGATTTACGTTCAAAGTGTGTTTCACCTTTAACACTTTTCCATGATATTTTATTTTGGCACTTATTAAAGTGTGGATTGTGCTTAATTTCTTAAGCCTAAGACAAACTCTATCATGGGTTAGTTGATCGGTTTGATTTGGTGGATTTTTATTGGATGTTTTCCAAGTTTTATATGGACTCATCAGGTTTTGCCTAGATCACTTATGTCTAGGGTTTTCTTATCGAGTGCTACACACATGTGTTTCACTTTTTTACTTTGGAGTTTTATTTGAACAACACAACGTTCATATACTCCGGATTGATGAGCTGGCCACCAATTTTAATGCTTCTTTTGGCATGATTTATGTCCATTAGATGGTATGCATTGATTTTTATGATCAACTATGGTTTTTATGGATTCGAGGAGCTTCTATGCTTTTATCCATGGTTTTATAAGGATCTTTTGATCTTTTGAATAATTACATGTACTTTGAGGGTAGCATTTACCTTCGTTTTTTGCATGTAATTTTGGAGTATATTTCTTATACTCTTGTATATTTTTCAACTCGGATACCTAGTTACTTATATATCTAGGTGAGTTATTTTTCTACCCTAACTTTATTGTGTTTTGGGTAGTTATCATTAGAAAGGCGCCAATTATTCAATTTCTTTTCTAATGATATACTCAGAAGAATTTATTCCTTGATGTAGTCTCAAGTATATAGAGACAGGTTTAGTATGTGAAAGTCGGGATAAGGCCATCTTATTCCTTTTATATAGGATTTTATTCATATTTCCTAGACGGCATACTAGGGAGTTTCAAATTGTTAAGGTATGTATGGGTGGTATCATGGTGGTATGGGACGCTAGTGATCCCTCACATATATTGTCTTATGGGATAATTTGGGCTCAAGATTGTTGCTTTGCTTACATCACTTAGCATGTTGACCTCAACATTCAAAGACAATCTTATTTTCTAAATTCACTAGAAGTTATAGTGTGGGCATTCTCTAGATAAACTTCTTTTATCTATAACCTACATGTTGTGATGAGGGTAATCTCATCGGCATTTTCACTTGTTGAAATCTCTTTCTTTACAGTTCAAACAAGTTTATCTTGTTGTATTCGGATAAGGAAATTTGGATTCTTCCTTTGTTGGCATTTCTTTCTAGGTGATTTACACAATCAACCTGATAGGTTTACGGATGGATATATGTGACTCATCGAGACGTTGATGACTCTCTATGTTGATATGGGTAACTTGAGACGTCGATTATTCCATATGCAGATGTGGGTATGTCGGGGCGCCGATGAATCCCTAGTTTCTGCTGTTATAATGCCATGCTTTCCTACTTTATTCCGAAAGGTTTACAATGAAAAAGTTACTTTGAATGTGAATTGTTATGATCACCGCAGTAGTCTGATGGGCAAACAGAGTGTATAAATTAGATTATAGAGGATATGCTTCGTGCATGTCTCTAGAAAATCATCATATTGGGAAATATCTTCCAATGATGGAATTTGCCTATAACAGTTCTAAATTTACAGGTATTATTTTAGTCCGTGCATACTTATGTATGGGTATCAACTCAGGGCACCTATTGATGTCAGTCTTAAGGACATCGAGCTTGATGCATCGAGGGATTTCTTACGAGATATGCAAGAAATTCTGACCGAAGCTCGGGATTCTATCAGGAGTGCTCATGATAGGGCATGGTTTTATGCTGATAGGGGACGCTCATCTCGGTCTTTTGAACAAGGAGCGTTGGTTTATTTTAATGTTTCTAAAGATTTTCAGACTTTGTCAATGGAAAAATGCTCGAATTTATCTCCTAGATATTGTGGTCCATTTCGAGTTATATATCGGATTGGCACGGTTGCGTATGAACTAAAACTATCTCCAATTGTTAGAGTTCATCCAGTCTTTCATATCGATAGATTGAAAGGGAAATTGGGAGGTGAGGATGACACAGTCACTCCTCAAGAACTCGTTGAAGTCTATGAATTATCCTATGTTCCACATGAACCTGATAAGGTACTTGAATTCAGGGAAAGGAAACTTTGTAGTTGACTAATCCCTGAGGTTAAAATTAGGTGGAAAGATAGGGAAATTGAGAATTCGACTTGGGAGTCGGTTGAGATTGTTCAACGCAGTTCTCCTTCTTTTCATTGCAAGAGTGCAACGTTTTAAGAGAGGGGAAGTATGTTATATGTACATTATGTGTGCTATGTTATATACACATTATGTGTGCATATACTAGGAGGCTAACCCACATTAGACTTGTGAGCATGGGAGCATGGGAACAAGGTCTAGTGGAGCATGGGTTAGGACTAACCTTAAGGGTTAAGGTTAGGGTCAGGCATCCAAGGGTCACACATGAGGAATGGAAAGTCAAGAGTCACTTGAGGGCCCTCCTATATAATAGGGGCATGGGGCACACTCAAGGGGGCTTGGAAGCTTGGAGGCAAATCCTTCTGGCTGCTTCATGTAAAGAAATTTGAATGAATGGAGATTTGAATGAAGAAATTTACATGAAGCAGCCAGAAGGATTTGCCTCCAAGCTTCCATCTGATGAATTTCTAAGTCGAATTGAACAGCAAATGCCAATAAAACCCGAATACTAGTAATGCGAACAACTGGTGAAAAGGTTTCATGATAATCAACGCCAGCAACTCTCATGAGAATAACCTTTGGCAACTAAACGTGCCTTGAATTTGTCAAAGGATCCATCTGCTTTAAATTTTGTCTTATATACCCATTTACACTTAATGGCAGTACGGCCAGTAGCTCAGTGAGTATCCATGTACCTTTAGAGATAAGAGAATCGTACTTTGCTTCCATAGCCTCTTGCCATTGATCCTTTTGTGGAGAACATATAGCATCACTGTACGTGGTAGGATCAGAAGGAGCAGTAGTAGGAAGATGATTCTGAACAAAGACTACTGTCAAGAGAGCTTCACTCCAGAAAACACGAGATAACCCAGAATGAATCAGCATACATCGTATAGCATTGATAATAGTGCGATTCTTATGTTCAGCAACACCGTTCTGTTGAGGTGAATATGGAATAGTATGTTCATGATGAATACCATGGTCCGTACAATAACTCTCAAACTCACGAGACAGATATTCTCCACCATTATCGCTGCAAAGTTTCTTGAGGCGACGACCAGTTTGAAGTTCGGTAGCCTTGTGAAATTGCTTAAAAACAGATAACGCCTCAGATTTTTGTCGAAGTAAGAAAACAACTGTATACCGTGAGTAATCATCAATAAATGTAATGAAATAACGATGTTGTGTTCTCGATGGAGGCAAAGGTCCACAAATGTCGGTATGAACAAGATCCAATAAATCATGAGAATGAACTGAATTCGAGAGAGGAAAGGGTTTACGATTGTGTTTGCCAAGAGCACAAAACTCACAGATTCCCATATGAGGATGAGCTTTAAGATCCATGCCACGTACAAGACCTTGACGATGAAGATCAAGAAGCTTTGAGAAATTAGCATGAACAAAGCGATGATGCCATATCTTGCAATCATGATCACCTGGAGCAGTGACAACATTTGCTACAGCATCATTGAGAGAGAGCTCAAACAAATTACCATTACGAGAAGCAGTTGCAATAATCTGTCCATCTTTCTCAATGCGGCATTTGGTGTGGTCGAATCCAACAAACAAACCAAGATCAACAAGTCTTGCAACTGAAAGAAGATTACGTTGAAGTTCTGGGACATGTAAAACCCCTCGTAAAACTCAAGTTGAAGAAGATAAGGTGCCAAGATATAAATCTCCAATGCCCTTGACTTGACAAGTTGTATCATCAGCAAGATAAACAACACGCTTAACAGGTAAAGAATGATAGTTATGTAGCCACTTAGATTCATATGTCATATTTCCTGTAGCACCAGAATCAATAATGAAAAGTGAACCATCACGTACATGAAGTATTCTGTCTAGGGGAACTGAACATAAAACACAACTTGTTTCAGGCACATCATTATCATGATGCTCGACTGCATATGCACGGCTGCATATGCTCGATTTCGATCTACATCAAATCAATGCTTAAAGCACATGGAAGAGGGATGATCAGATTTTTCACAATAATCACAAGAAGAAGAATCTCTAGATAAACGTGGTTGTTTTATGGTAATGTTGTGTTCTTCATCATATTGACGTGCCCAACAGTCATCTTCAGTATGACCATTTCTATTGCAGTAAGAACAATGCTTGTTAGGAAATTTGAGACGAGAGAAACTACCACCACGACGACCACCTCTGCGGTTTCCTCATTGAAAAGGACGCTTTCGCACATACAAGGCCCGTTCCAACTGTTGGGACTCAGGCTCCTCTTGTTGTGAAAACATAGCTGCATCATGACCAATGCTACGTCGTTGTTGACGTTGAGAATACTCAATCAAAGATATGCAAGTTTGGTCAAAATCAAGACCGTCCTTGTTAGATAGAATGGTAACAATGTTGTCATAAGATGGATCCTTTATTTTGTATATTTGTACATAGATGCACAATGCACTTTCACATCATTACTTCTGGTTCATATTTTCACATTTGTATAGGGGCTTGGGTTTTTCCCTTGTACTCCCCAAGGGTTTTTTCATCCATAGCTAGAGACCCTTGTTTGAGTGGGGGTGTTGGAGCTCTATATATGGCTCACTCTACCTAACTCAGTCTCACCTATATATATGTATCTTGTCCTCAATATGAATCAGTCTTTGGGAGCGTACATGATGTGCCTCTTGTCTCGTCTCTTTCTCTCTACATTTCAACATCAACAACCTATGAAGAGTAGTCGGGGTAGCCCATCAATAAAACTCGAGCTCAATCTCGGAAGAAAAAAATGCACACCTCAGAAGAAGGAAGTGTCCTCCACATGTACCAGACGCCACCAAGCCTCAAATCAGCAAACCGATTGCTGCAAATAACCCATAGATGAAGAAACACAGCAAACCGATTGCTGCAAATAACCCATAGAAACGCAGCAAACCGATTGCTCCAAATAACCCATAGATGAAGAAACCGATTGCTGCAAATAACCCATAGATGCAGAAACACAGCAAACCGATTGCTGTAAATAACCCATAGATGAAGAAACGCAACAAACCGATTGCTCCAAATAACCCATAGATGAAGAAACGTAGCACAAACAATACTGCTATCCTAAAACAGAGCAGGCCGATAGCTGTACAGGAGTCCCAGAGGTCAAATATGATGTAGAGTGACCACAAATCTACAATGGTGAAGCACCTGGAAGAGGGTAGATTGACCAGCACCTGACTAGTAAGAGAACTGAGAAAAAATATAGAAGAGAAGGTGTTGCAAACAAGGTAGAAACTGGGACAGCAGAGTAAATTCTGAATCTAGAGCGATGATACCATGCAAGAGTGCACAAAGCAAAAGCAAGATAAGCACTAGAGTGTGCTGATTTGAGAAGTGAGAGAGAGAGAGAGAGATATGAAGCAACTAAGCTGAATATACTGCAATGAAAGCAATCTTGAGCAAGAGACATAAAGGTCCCATAAGTGAGGGATACAAAAGATGACCAAACTACTGAAAAGTGAAGAGGCTAGCCATATAGGTCATGAGGGGCTAGCCAACTGGAACAAAAGAACTAGCCAATTGGACAAAAGGAGCTAGCCGACAGGAGGAGCATCACTCGTCCCGGGGAAAAATACCAGGAAAATGTGGGAAAAATAGGGTGAAAATAGGGGTGGCCAGCCCACAACCGACATCCCACAACCAACAGCCCACAACCAAGGGATCAAATGTGGATGCAATACATGGGCAGAATATGGGAATGAATCTGCTAACAGAAATTCCAATGTCGTCATCATCGAGGCTTCTTGATTGACATCTATCTATCCAAGACTATCGGATATTATTCCTAAATGCACGAAGGAACTATCCATCATGACAACTCTACCGACAAAAATAAATCACGGAAGTGCATAGCACCGTCCAACTCATGCTATGCACATCAACTCCTGGTATACACCATGTAGCTTGCAGTCCGGATTCCCCCTCCACAATCCATACTAGTTCCTTCTCCGCTCTCTCTCCTCAATCATCCCTCTACACCCCTTCCTTGACTTATCGACACTGCTCACACCTCCATCTCCCAACCGCATACTTCCCTCGACCTCGCCTGCTTCATACATGCTTCTTTTTCTTGTTCTCACCGAGGACGGTGAGCTTTCAAGGGGTGGGTGAACTGTATAGTCACCAAGGGTGCCTGGGAGCTGCAGTGATCTGGGGCCCCCAAGCTCCGGTGTTCTGGAGTCTCGGCGTTACAGTGGTTCCAGTGTTGCGGGGCAATCCCGGAGATGTTCCGGATTCTCAACCCTTCCAGATCCGGATGTTCAACCCTCCAGAATTCGAGAGTCCCAGTGGTTCCCGTGCTCTGGTTCTGGAGCTCCAGTGTTGCGACGTTCCAGTGCTTTGGAAGTCCAGATTGTCGTGGCCACATCAACATTCGGCCTCATCCCAAACTTAGCTCCATCAACAGCATTTGCGTGCAACTGTGCTGGTTCCAAATAGGTGCGCGCAATGGCACGTTCAAGGAGTGGAGGTTCCACCAACTCCTACAAGAGATACTCTCCAGAGAGCTGTAACGAGTCCTAGCCTCATCTGAGCATCGTCTAAGTCTCTTCTTCTTCATCATTGTAATTGACACCACCACTGTCTTACTGCCATCGTCGGCACGGCCAATACCTCTTTTGAGTCTTCAATCTGTGTCAAACCTTCCACTGCAAGCACCACTGCTGAGTGTGCAGGGAAGGGACATTGTGAGAAACCCAGTGGGAGAAAAGTGCCCTGGCTTGTTGATCTTATTATGGAGTTGATGAGCTTACCCTTGCACTAGTGGTGGATCCGTGTCCACTTCTGTTGGAAAGATAGTATCAATCACTTCAGGATGCAAGGACAACCCTGTACAAAAGCCGGTCTCTGGAGAAGGTGGTAGAGGAAGGATTGCTTCCTCGCTAAAATATGACATTAGTTCTATGGGAAGGTTAAGCAAACAATTTCGATTTTGGAATTGCTCAATATAGGTACTCATAGTGATCCAAAATTGACATGTTGAGGCTGGGGGAAGAAGGGCTTGCAAGATAGGTGGTTGCAAGTCATTTATGCATATATCCCTCCATTGTTGTGCTTGAACCTCCTCAGGTAATCTACGTTGATTTGGTCCTCGGTCTGGTACTCTGGCATTGGGGTGTAATTCTCACAATTTGTTTTCATTAAGCCCGTGCCATATCGGCGAAAGTAAGAGCGGCATAGCCAACAAATGTGTGAAGCTTCACCTAATACGAGTCGTGCACATTCTTGACAATGTGAAAATGGATGATGCTATTGATAGAATAAAGTGACAAAGTGATGCCCACATCAAATTTCACCTAAGGGAGCATATAAGTACCTAGAATGAGTTTGAAAAGGAGGATCATTATACCCCCCGCGATGTTCAGGTTGAGTACTATCAGGGTCAATGCATGGTGGACATGTATCTCGCCAAGTATCCATTAGGAGGTATCTGGGCATAGAACAATGAAATTTAGAAACTTCAAACTTTATACACTCATCTCCATCATTACAATCCCTATCAAAAACAATGTAGTTAAGATCATCTCAAAAAGAACACAATCCTGCAAAGGCAGAAGGAACCACATTGGTAAAAGTGAGACTATTCAAACACTGATCTACCAAAGAGCTTCAATTGTAGTGTTAATGTCTTACCTTTGGTTTTGGGTATGTCCTTCTTAAGAGGTGGGAAGGTTAGCAATTGTCGAGGAATTTGAGCAAGATAAGAGGATTTAGGCAGTGAAGTGCTCGAATCTATGCTCAAAGGAGACTCATGTAAAGTTGGATTTGTCTTAGGTACACAAGTTGATGGTGGAATTGTGTAACAAGGAGAAGTTGGGACAACTGGTGATTCAATACATGTTTGCGGAAGGTCAACACAAGTAGATTTGTAGGTGTTATTACAACCACCTATCCTATCTTGAAGAGGTTGTGTTGATTTCCTTTGCACCCACTGATATAAAAAACCAAGAGTGGATTTTGGAATCTTATTGATACTCTCTTCTGGCTCTAGCAAACCATGGCATTTGGGAAGCCAAAGTGCTGTTGCACCCTCATAATAGCCTTGTGTTTTAAGAACATGCTTTGGGACCCAATGAGTAACAATCTGAGGTTTAGGCTTGGAAAAGATATGCTTTTTAAGAGATTTAGCAACTAGGCTAGATGGTACAAGTTTGTATACATCTTTGGGTAGCCAAATTGACAATTCCTTCTTGCCTGGTCTTCTTTGAGCAGTGACTAGAGTAGTTGAAACATGCCAGCCATGGCCCTCATTTGAGGACTCATCGATTATCCACATCATTTATCTTGGAGCTTGAAGAGCAGATGTTAAAATTGGGTTATGTAAGGTAGAACTACCACCCTTTTGACATGATAAAACTCGTGGAGCAGCAGATCCCAAGATGCAATCACAATCAATTTACAATTTGTATTGTCTATTCTTCCAATCTAATGAACAATTGGTAGCACTTAACCACGATCGACCAAGAACAACCTCTACCACCACTGCCTACCACCACTGCCTTGGACTTACTAGCCCCATTGCCTTGGACTTACTAGCCACATAAAAGGAAACTGACATCTGGTGATCCTGAATGGACATCATAATGACACATTTTCTCTCTCTATAGGGTTATCTTCACCTGAGAAGCTTCGTAAGTCAATAGGAATGTGCACAAGTGTTGGTTGTCCCAAGGCTACCCATGTGTCAAATGAGAGAACATTATAATCTACACCAGAGTCAATTAAGGCAGAGACAAAGTAGGTAGTCTCATGAAGATGAAGACACACGTGAATATTGAAAGGATCAACATATTGTTCATCATCAGTAGCCAACTGTAAGGTCAATGTTGCATGCAAATGAAGATCAATACAAGGATGCCGAGGATGCAACAAAAAAAAAGATACTTAGGGCTCTTGTAAAGAGTTCCACTTTGTAGATGTATGTGGGAGAGGGCTTCACAATAATCCCACATGGGAACTTTTGAGAGTTCTAGAATTTTTGTATAAAAGGTGGCTCATTTGAGAGCATGGACACATTGGGCAAACTCATGTTTGAGCTCTCATGAGACTAGCTCTCCCTCTTCTTCCATAGAGGTGCAAGCTCTTCTCTCTCCCCAGCTACATTATTGTAAGTCTATTCTTTTGTTAATGCAATGAGTGATGTTTGTCTCTCTTCTCATGTCTATTCTCTAGTAAGCATGTTTCTTTGTTGTTGATAGCTTCAAGGTGTGTGTGCATGCTAGGAAGTAAGATCTTGAGAATGAAGGATGCTTTGAGCTTGTGTATGCAATAGCTTAGCTTTCTTCTTGTTTGGATGCATGGAATGAGTGGGATGTTGAGTGATTGAGTGTGGCAAGATTGAGCTTGAGTATGTGTTAGTCTATGTCAATAGTAGTAGTATTCCTAGCATTCTCTCCATCATCAAATGGATAAGCTTTTGTGCACCGGTACGGGTTGAATCCCTAGCTCCGAAAGGGATGCAAATCCCATTGGATTGAGCTTAGTGTGGATCATACAACTCTTGCTACAAGTGAGAGAGTTTTCCGTCTCTCCATTGGCGCCGCTGCCGGGGAGAAGACTCAAAACCGGTTGAGAAGCTTGCATTACTACCACTATTTCTTTTTATTTTGAGGTTTAGGGCATTGAGTGGGTGATCTCAAGGGCGCCTTGTGTGTTTTCATTTTTTTTTGATGAGTTAAAAAAAATTAAAACCTCTTTGCGGTAGAGAAATCCCGCCATTAATCGGATTTAAGCACTGGTGACGGGGTTGGTGAGTGGGAGGTAGAACTTTGGAAGCGTTTTTTGATTTGTTGCTTGTAGTGTTTTGATTTGTTGCTTGGTAGAGAGGCATTCGAAGCAAAGAAATATATATATATATATATATATATATATATATATATATATATATATTGATTTATATATGCTGAGAGCCAAGGCTTTGCAGCCGGCGTGAACGCTGTGTAAAGAAGGCGGCGAAGGATTTAAAAAAAAAAGGCCGATTGAGAGTATTGTGGGGCTGTCAGCTGCTGCAGTAGTTGGAGGCAAGGCACAAAAGACGACTAAAAGGTTGCGAGGAGGAGGCTGAAAAAAGCCTGCAACAACAGACTGCTTAAAAAAAACAATTATATATATATATATATATAATCATTTTTTACGATTTGGGTGGAAGCGCCAGCCGTGAACTGAAGGCGGGCGCAGCTTGCACCAGAAAGGCGGTTGGCTGGTTGGAGTTGCGAAGAAGGTGGCTGGAGTGAAGGCGGGCGCAGCTTGCACCAGAAGACGGCCGGCAGGCGCTAAGCTGTAGGAGAGCAGCAAAGAAAACTATATATATATATATATATATATATATATAGTTTCGCTAAGGCTTTGGAGGCCGGCAGTGGAGGTGGCCGAAGGCGGTAGCTTCGTCTGCAAGCAGGTGGTGGCCGTCGGCTGCTGTGGGCGAAGAGCGCAAGCCGGCGAAGAAAAAAAGCTGTAGGGGCCGACTGTGACTGTATCCTTTGAGCCGGACAAAGACCGTAGCTGGGGCGGGCTGTGGCAAGCAGCAGCCGGACAGCGTCTTCAACGGGCGCAACAGCTGCAGTTGTGGAGGCGCCAAAGAGCAGCAGCAAGGCGAAGGGAGGCAGCCGTGTAGAAGGTTGACGGCGGCTGTGTGACATAGAAGTGGTGGAAGGAGACAGAGGAGCCGGCGCTAAGCTGGCTGGCTTGAGCGCAGTGAGCTGAGGAGGAGGAGAAGGGGCTGCGAAGGCGGCTGCTGCTGGTTACGGACTGCAGAGCAGAAGAAGGCAAGAAGGCGAGGAAGACGAAGCGGTGAGGAGGCACGTGGAGCCGGCGGCGGCAAATCCGGCGAACGGCGAGCGAAAGATAAGGTTAGTGGGATTTTTTATTTTTTTTGTTTTTTCTTTTTTTTTAATTTTTTTTAAATTTCCATGATTTTTGTATTTTTTTTAAAAAAAAAATAATAAAAAAATAAAACAATAAAACAATAAATATATATATATATATATATATATATTTATTAAAAAAAAGAATAAAAAAAAGAGAAAAAGAAAAAAAAAGGAAAAAAAAGAAAACAATTAAATTTTAAAAAAAAATATAGAGAAAAAGAAATTAAAAAAAAGTAAAAAAAATATAATAAAAAATAAAAATAAATTTAAATTTAAATTATTTTTTTAGGAGTCCACATTGTTTGCATATTTTTTATTTTTCATTTCTATAATTTTTAGCATAATTAGAGTAGATTTGCATTGTTTTAACTTTTTGTTATATAAAAAAAAAGACAAAAACAAAAACAAAACAAAACAAAATTTTAAAAAAAAGAAGAAGAAGAAAAAAACAATTTTTATTTTTGTATTTTGAAACCATTGTTCATCATTTAAAAAAAATAGAATAAAAATAAAAACAAACAAACTAACAAACAATAAAAACCAAAAAAAAGGAGGAAAAAACAAAAGAAGACAAAAGAAATTTTTTTGACTTTTTAGGAGTCTATTTTTTGCATAATTTGTAATTCTTCATTCTTTAATTTTTTGCATAATTAGTTTAACTTGCATTTTTTAAATTTTTGTAACTTTGTGCATAATTAGTATTTTTTAGTGTGATTCATAATTTTTGTGTTAAAAAAAGTAAAAATCATAAAATCATAAAATAAAAAAAAACATTTAAAAAAAAACAAATAACAAAAATATAGGGTAGATAGTACACTACACATATTCTTTTTAGTTGCCTTTAGTGATTAGGTAGGTTAAATAATATATATATATATATATATATATATATATATATATTTTACACAAAAAAAAAACCAAAACCAAAACAAAACAAAAACACATAACAAAACCAAAACAAAATTTTGACCTTATGCACTTGCGGTCGGGACGTCGTGTAGATTCTGCCATAGGACCTAGGGCACCTTCTAGAGTACCTACACAAGAAAGTGGAACCCAATCGGTTGGCAATTTGGCAGATATTGCTGAAACCCTTTCTGAATCCCAATCCGATACCCATTCCTCTAGAACAACTAGTTCATTGTCCATGGACAATCTAGGGCCGACAAATAGTCATCCCGTAGCCCCAAATAGAACACCCTCAAGATCCTTTAATCCATTTGAAGCTGACACCATGGGGTTAACACTCAATGTGAGACTCCAATATGTCTACACAAATGCTCAAGGAGCTGAGATCTTTAGGGATCCACAACAACGGTATCTTGTTAAGATAGCCGACATATTCTCAGAACTTGAAAGAGCACCTCTAGTCAATGACCAGGGTAACATGTACATGGGTGGAGATGGTGTTCGCTACGAAGTCACCTACCATCCAGAAAAGGTAGACAAATTAGGGGAGCTCTCTAAAACCGAGTTCTTAGACTTATCAGAACTTTCCAGAGCAAGGGTGTCTAGAGATGATTGGCTCATCGAGCCGGACATGCCTGGACCATCCAATGCCCAGTCCTCAAAGCCATCCATAGATGATTTACTTCTTGTAGATCTAAATTTGGAAAGGGATAGGAAAGGCAAGAGCAAATTGGATCAGGGGGCTGAATGCCAATGGGAGTTTGTACGACAAATTCCTGTGACAAAGGTCTTACAGGATGACCCACTTCAAGAGATCTATAAGGACTCGTTAGAGGGATATTATGCCACAACTAAATTGCCACAGCTAGATCTTCCTCTAGCTCATGTGGTGGTAGTTGAGAAGCTCGCAGGACACATGAACAGAATAGTTGATAAATGGGCCAATGAATACCGAACCTTAGATTGGAAGGAGATTCGGGAACTCACGTGGAAAGGACAACCATTATTTATGGAAGTGTTATCAACAAATACAGCCAAACCAGGAGAGACAGCCTTTCTTGGAGAAACTGTTGCTCCTCCCCTACGAGAGTTCACTAGAGAGGGACCTTCAACATCTAAGTGGACCACTGCTAGTAGCCCAACTCTAGCACCAAGATATTGTCCTACACCAAATGTGCGACCTCAGGTCACACCACACCAACATCTCTCTCACTATAACAATGGGAGGAGAGAGGAGCCAACTCGGCCTCCTACTATAAATGCACCTCCTGAAATGAGGGTGACAAGATCTTTGGAGGGGTTTGGTGAGGCTGGTAATAGGGAACCCACATCAATTTTGGAAACATGTGGACCAGCTTTCCAAAGAGAGGAACAATTCCCACTAAGAGCGAGAGGCCGTAGGCCCTATGATGAGTATTCACGACAAGTAAGGCCATCAACTCTTCAAAAATTGGTAAAGAAATATGAAGGGTCGGGAGATCCATACGATCATGTAGCAGCTTTTAGGCAAGCAGTTTGAGCTGAGCAAGTTGCTGATAAGCATACTCAAATTGAAGGCTTTGGACTCACTCTTGAAGGAAAAGCCCTGGCTTGGTTTCAGGCATTAGAGGCTTCAGACAAAACTTCTTTACGAGTTTTGGAAGAGAGATTCATTGCAGCTTTTTCCTTGATGGGAATTCAACATGACACGGTAGCACACATCTTCTCTTTCAAGCAAGGCGAGAATGAGAGTGTTAGAGACTGTGTAAATAGAATGAAGCAGTACATTAATCGTTGCCCAAAAGATGAGAAGCCCGCCCAAAGTCGATTAATTTCTCTCTTCTTAAAAGGCCTCAAAAATTCAACACTGCATACACATCTCTATGCAAAGAAGCATACAAGTTTCAATGAGTGTTGCCATGATGCTATGGATTTCACCGATAACTTCAAGTTCCAAGATGGTTCTGGCCCTGAGGTGAAACCTAGAAATCAGTGGGGTGATGACCAAAGTTCAGGGTCTAGCGCGCTAGTAAATCCAGACCAGATAGCTAACCTAGTACTACGGAGATTGGGACAGACCTATCGTCCACCCATGCAGCCACAACAACAGCAGCAGAGAATGAGGAGTGTACTTCCTACAGGCCCTCATCTTTGTGGAGCATGTGGCGGTGACCATAAAACAGAGGACTGTAATACCTTTTCTCCTCTAGTCACAAACCAACCCACAAAGAAGTGGTGCCAAGCCTGTGCATGGAACTTTACTCATACCACACAGGAATGTACTCGCATTGCGAGAATGAGACAGGAACGTGAGCAGCCGAGAGGTGGAGTGACTCCACAAATGTATTGCGAGAATGAGACAGGAACGTGAGCAGCCGAGAGGTGGAGTGACTCCACAAATGTATCAACAGTATACTAGTTTTGAACGTAAGCCACCGATGACACAAGAACAAGCACGACCTGTTCTTGGTGCTCAACCTCCTGTTCCAGTGACTGCTCCTGTGAGGGTTGTCGACTACGACAATTCAAATATGTGTAGAGAATTGGTAAACCCAGGCTATGTGGAGGAAGAATATGTATCATATTCATCCAAAGAAAATATCTTTGAAAGTCCCGCATACCCAAGCCAAGCACTGGAGATTCAACCAGGGGAACAAAACTCTTTAATGTTGCTAGGCGGCTACCAACCTAGGACTCCAGGCCCCTCAGGTCAATGGCAGCCAAGGAAAGTAGAAGCCAAACCAATGGGCCCCTGTTATGAGTGCGGAG
Source organism: Cibotium barometz (assembly GCF_041138505.1). NCBI lineage: Eukaryota > Viridiplantae > Streptophyta > Polypodiopsida > Cyatheales > Cibotiaceae > Cibotium > Cibotium barometz. Next base: position 31,241,143 of record NC_141107.1, on the reverse strand, counting down.
AACCCCATTGGGCTCGTGATTGTCCACATCGCTCAAGGCAAGCATCTCGGTCAAATACAATAGTACAACAGTTTCCACCAATTGAAAGATATTGTCTAGGGTGTTGTGTAGAACACTTCCCAAAAGACTGTCTGCTGAAACCACATGAGGAAGGCACCTCTCAACCAAAGGTTTCACTCAACCTTGTAGGTACAGTTCCATCCCCACCTTCATCTGAGAATGAGGATGTCGTGCCACTTAGAGTCATGACTCGATCACAGACAAGAAACGCTGAAATACAAACTGATGAGACACCTCGAACTAGGGACGCTAAGACAAATCTAGTGGACAAAACCCTACAGTCCAGTAGAAAAAAAACCACTAGGAGGAAGAAGAACCGAAACAAACAAACTAAAAGTACATCCACTAGTTCTCAGGAGACCTCTAAACAAAACATAAAGGATAAAACTTTTACATCCCAGGAAGTGCGTGAGGAACATCAACCTCAACCTGAGCCTAGTGTTAAACAAGATGAGGCTAGTACGACTGAGGTTAGTTCTGGGGGTTCTGTTTTTGTGGATAAAGTAAATGAGACTCTAGAGGCCATCATTGATGCTCATAGAAGTCGCATTGCAGCTTTATCTGAGCTACCCAAAAAGCTTCAAGAATACCCAAACCCTCGTGAGGAGAAGATCAATCTAGCTGTACATCAGCAACTCATTAGGGAAGCTCAGTCAATACTTGAGGGACCACCACCACCTATTCCTCGGGGCCCAACCTCTCTTAAGCCAACATTAGAAACTATACCGGAAGTGTCATCAAGTCGGGAAATGAAAAGTGAGCTCATTTCACAAGCTCAGAGCGAAAGGTCTGCACCAATTGACACTCCATTAAAAGATGACATTCTGCCATCACCTAGCCTTGTCTTCCCATGCAATGATGAAGTTATTGATGCTAATGAGGACATGGCAAATGAAATGTGGGCCGCAGTAACTGAGAAAGTTCATGAGAACATGTCTTCTATTAGTTCGCCTCCATTCTCTGAGGTGGATTTTACCAGAGGCACGGAAAACAAATTTAGACACCCAAGCATCCAGGAGGAAGTTCAAACAATTGTTTCTCCTAGAAGTAAGCATACAATGAAAACCTTACCATCATATCTGGGAGAATATGAGAACTGTTCTCAAACTTTGAGGATACCCTCCATGCATAAAAGGTTGACAAAGGAGAAAGATATGAGTATGGTGCAGGCTATTTTGTCAGCACCAGTGGCTTGTACCTTACCTTTGCTTGAGTTGATAAAGCTTAAACCTGAGTTGTGGAATGATATTGCCACATGTTTGTCAGAGCAGGTATTGCTACAAAAGGGTCACCATGAGTGTACTATACACTCTGAAACAAAGCATGTAATGCCAGTTCCTATCAACAAAGTAGGAAAATTTTGTGAAGACGATCAGGGAAATGCTACCCTCCCATTAGAAGTGCGAAAAGTATCTTCAACTGCAATACTTGATAGTGGCGCAGGAGTGGGCATTGTGACAAGGTCCATTTGGGAAAAGTGGGGCAAACCAGCTATTAGGAGTACAAGGATGCGCTTGCAGCTAGCAGATGGAAGCTTAGAACATCCCCTTGGGCTGCTTGAGAACATATTGGTCACCACATGTGGGATTGAATATGAGCACACCTTTGCAGTAGTGGATTTTGGAAAACATCCAAACTACGAAGTGATATTGGGTAGACCATTCATGCGACAATTTCAAATGATTCAAGATTGGGGATACAATTATTTGTACCTCCGACATGATTCTGTCATCACAAGGGTCAACCTAAGGAATCACTCATATCGTGATGTAACAAGGTCTCCAATAGATAAGTTTGATTCTGCTTCATCTGAGGGCTCAAGAGTTACATTGTCAGATGGGCGAGAAGATCTATGGATGTGTGGAGCCTCATGTAGGGATTTCAACACTGAGAGACTTAAGGGTAATCGAAGTGTATCAGACGAGGCATACATTCCACAACCCTTCCCTGAGCATTTAATTGATCCATTAGAATGGAGTCATGTCCTTGCAACATTATCGACATGTGCTTTACCGAAGCCAATTCAATTTTGTGACTCAGATGGATATGATATTATTCCTATAAGAATGGTACAACCACGTGCCCTTTTAGATGATTTGTACTATAGGGATACATCCACATCAGCTATGCATGTCGAGGAAGTCTCAGTAGAGGATTTGACACTCGAATCTGCTAATGATGCTGATAAGGAAGATGGCTGGGACTCTGATTTTGATAATGAAGATACAACCCCTGAGGAAGAGTTAGGAAAGGCATGCCTACTCTTGAGAGGAAGGGAGGTTCAAGTAGAGATCCCTAGAGGCCGACCTAAACGAAAATGCTGTAAGAGCCATAAAAAAATCCGTAGACAAGATGAGCGTGAACAACGTGAGAGACTGCAGAAAGAAAAGGAGGAGTCTGAGAGTGAAAACTCTTGACCACCACCTCACTTCTCAGGAAAGAACGGATATCTATACTATGTCCATGCACAAGACAGTATCAAAGACCAAGTCAAACGATCAGATGGATTCCAAGCAGGGGAAAAGCTAACAACTGTTAGCAAAAATCGTAAAAAGACGAAGAAACAAAAACCAAAACTCAAGTCTAAAACCGATTCAAAAAAGAGCGTGGGAAGTGCAAAGACAATGATTGAACAAAAAAATCCGATGCAAGATGGCAAAGGAGAGCTCAAAACCGCATGGTCTTCAATGAGTGAAGACTCAAGTGGACAAGAGCAAGGTCTAAATGTTCCTCCCAATTTCACACAGTACACTCTTCAAGATCGGAAGATTGTTCTTCAACAGCCCATGCGACAAAAACCAAGCGTGCCAGGGGTTTCATACGATGGTCCAGAGGATGCAAAAAAGATTGATATTGCTAAGCCAGGAGAAGAGCCTCGCTATGTGTGGATTGCCACAGACTTGTCCGTAGATGAGGAGAAGTTATTAATACAAACAATAAAGGAGTATCGTGATGTTTTTGCTTGGAGTTATAAAGACCTCAAAGGAGTTGATCCAAGCATATGTCAACATACAATACCATTGCGAGAGGATGCAAAACCCTCCAAGCAACGTCCTTATACTTACAATGAAAACTTTGCATGGAAGATAAAGGAAGAAATAGACAAGCTCTTAGAGGCAGAATTTATCTATGAGATTGAACACACTGATGAATGGGTCTCCCCTATTGTAGTGGTGCCCAAGAAAAATGGAAAACTCCGAGTATGTGTAAACCTCAAGAAGGTAAATGTAGCTACTGTGCGTGATCATTACCCACTTCCAATCACGGATCATGTTCTGGAACGAGTTGCAGGAAAAAAGGCATATAGTTTCTTGGATGGATTCTCCGGGTACAATCAAGTGTCAATTGATCCAAAGGATCAACACAAGACAGCCTTTGCTACTGAAGATGGCATCTTTGCCTATCGTGTTATGCCATTTGGTCTAACAAATGCGCCAGCAACCTTTCAGCGGTTAATGAGTCATGTATTCAAGGAGTACCTTAGGCAATTTCTTGAGATTTTCATGGATGATTTATGTGTTCACTCACAAGAGCGTGATGATCATATAGAACACCTGAGACTTGTATTTCAAAAGTGTCAACTTTATCGTATATGCTTGAATCCTGACAAGTGCAAATTCATGGTAAGACAAGGGAAAATTTTGGGCCATATTGTTTCTCGCAACGGGATTTCAACAGATATGGATAAAATTGATGTCATTGTCTCATTACCTCGGCCTATCAACCCTAAAGGGGTACAAACTTTCATGGGACATTGTGGCTATTACCGTAGATTCATCTACATGTATGCTATCCTAGCCAGACCGTTATATGCTCTTCTTGTAAAGTTTAATTGGACTGATGAGTGTGAGGAATCTTTTGAAAAGTTGAAGCAAGCATTAGTGACTGCACCCATTTTACGGGCACCAGATTGGAACCAAATCTTTCATGTCCATATTGATGCTTCCAACTTTGCAATTGGATGTATTTTGGCTCAATCGGGTGAACACAATAAGGATTTCCCAATCTCATATGCTAGTCGACAGTTGAACAATGCTGAGAGGGATTACACCACAACAGAAAGAGAAGGATTGTCCATGATATATGCAGTGAAAAAGTTTCGCCATTACCTTTTGGCAAACAAATTCATATTTTTTGTGGACCATCAAGCATTGCTATATTTGGTGAATAAGCCATGTGCAACTGGAAGGATAGTAAGGTGGTTTATCATCCTTCTTGAGTTTGATTTTGAAGTTGCAGTTCGAAAAGGAACAACTCATCTAAGAGCAGATCATTTGTCTCGAATCACCTCTGGCGAAGCTCCTGTGGTGGGTGTGGATGATGATATGTTAGATTCAACACTTTTCCTTGTAGAGACAGCTCCTAGATGGTCTGAATCCATTTTAGAAATTTTGACAAGTGGGCAAATACAACTAGCAGGTCCTAATGTGGACCTATGGCGACCATTCAAGTTAATTTCCGGGAGATTATATCGTCAGGGTAATGATGGAGTGTTGAGGCTTATACCTAACCCCGACCAATATGAGGAGATCTTGGAATGGGCACATGCGGGTATAGATGGAATCCATGCATCAGCTACCACTTGTGTGCGACGTATATCTCAAGATGGGCAATGGTGGCCTACCATGCATGCAGATGCTGAAACATTTGTTCGTAACTGTGCTTCATGTAAAATTCAGAAGCCAATTCATAATGTCACATTATTCCAAATTTCAACTACACCAAGTTGGAGTAAGTATATTGTGGACTACCTTCAGCATGGTCATACGGATCAAACAATTCCTAAACATCAAAAGCAGGCTATTAAAATTGAGGCGGCAAACTATATGCTGATAGAGGGCCAACTCTACAAGAGGGGCAAGGATGGCAACTTACGCATGTGTGTATGTGAAGCTGACTATCTGAAAATCTTAACTCATGCACATGCAGGTGTTGGTGGTGGACACTTTTCTGGCAATACCACAGCTAAGTTGATTAGGTGGTCTGGGCTTTGGTGGCCAACCTTACAAATGGATGCCGAAGAATATGTGAAACGTTGTGACGATTGTCAAAGGACCAAACCTCCCATCACAAAGGATAACATGCCATTGCGGCCTATGTTAAGCACACGTGCTTTTGCTAAATGGGGTATTGATTTTGTCGGTCCCATTAAACCTCCAGCTCGTAACATGCATGCAGAATATATTATAGTCGCAACCGACTATTTGACTAAATGGGTAGAGGCAAAGGCAACAGTCAAAAATGATGCCAGAACCACAGCTAAGTTCTTGTATGAGTACGTGTTTACACGCTATGGCTTACCTATTGAGATCGTTAGTGATCAAGGTGTACACTTTGTAAATGAAGTCATAGAATTTTTGCTTCAAGAATTTATGGTAATTCACAAGCGTTCTGCACCCTATCATCCCCAGACTAATGGACAAGCTGAGAGTACTAACAAGATTCTCTGCACAGCACTCACAAAGATTGTTGAGGGACATAGGACTGATTGGGAGCAGAAGTTGCACTCAGTTCTCTGGGCATATAGGACAGCCTATAAAACATCTGTGGGTACAACCCCATTTGAACTTGCTTTTGGGCTAGACGCAATTCTTCCCATTGAATTTCTTGTACCTACTCTACGAGTAGCTAAACAACTAGATTGGACTGGTCATGAGCTTTCACAACGCATTGACGAATTGGAAAAGCTTGATGAAACCCGCTTATTAGCGGTAATGGGGATGTATGCCGAGAAGAGGAGACAAAAGCAATGGTATGATAGAAACGTAACAACTGGCCGATTCAAAAAAGGAGACCTGGTGCTCTTATACACACTTAAGAAGCATAAGAGAAAGCTCAAGAAACGTGGCCTAGGACCGTTTGTGATTAATGAGCTTACCCCAAGTGGTGCAGTGCGTTTAGAGACACTAGAAGGTGAGCAAATGCCTAACTTCATTAATGGAAGTCGTCTCAAGAAATACAATGAACCATTAACTGAAGCCATGCTTCAACAGATGCATGCTGCACAAACACGGAAAAAAGCACTTGACCTACTTAAACGTCAGGCTCAAGAGGAGGCTAAAGCTAGAGTTGCAAAAGCCAAGGAGCGTCGCAAAGCTTCTATGTTAGCCATACAATTGGCTACTGATGAGCCATATGTTGAACCATTCAATATTCGAGTGGGACTTCATCTTCATGAGACTACCTACTTTGTCTCTGCCTTAATTGACTCTGGTGCAGATTATAATGTTCTCTCGTTTGACACCTGGAAAGCCTTGGGTCAACCACCACTTGTACAAATTCCTATTGACCTACGAAGCTTCTCAGGAGAAGATAACCCTATAGAGGGAAAATGTGTCATTATGATGACCATTCAGGGTCACCAGATGTCAGTGTCCTTTTATGTGGCACGTAAGTCCAAGGCTGTAGTAGAGATTGTTCTCGGTAGATCGTGGTTAAGTGCTACCAATTGCTCATTAGATTGGAAGAATAGATAATACAAGTTGCAAATTGATTCTGATTGCATCTTGGGATCTGCTACACCACGAGCTTTATCGTGTCAAAGGGGTAATGTTTCTACCTTACCCGACCCACAATCAACATCTGCTCTTGAAGCTCCAAAAAAAATGATGTGGATAATTGATGAGTACTCAAGTGAGGGCCATGGCTGGTATGTTCCAACTCATCTAGTTGCTGCTCAAAGAAGGCCAGGCAAAAAGGAATTATCTATGTGGCTACCCAAAGATGCGTACAAACTTGTACCATCTAGTCCAGTTGTTGCTAAGCCTCTTAAGAAGCACATCATTTCCAAGCCTAAACCTCGGGTTGTTACTCGATGGGTCCCCAAACATGTTCTTAAAGCACAAGGTTATTATGAGGGTGCAACAGCAATTTGGCTTCCAAAATGCCATGCTTTGACAGGGGTAAAAGAGTGTTTCAGAAAGATTCCAAAAGTCACCCCTGATTGCCCATATCAGTGGTGGGTGCAAAAGAAATCAACACAAACTCTTCAAGAAAGGAAAGGTGGCTGTGATAGCACCTACAAAACTACTTGTGTTGATCTTCCTAAAACATGTATTGAAACACCGGTTGTCCCGATTTCTCCTTGTAACACAATTCAGCCATCAACTTGTGTACCTACGACAAGTACAAATATGTCTCATTTGAGCATAGACTCTAGCATTTCAATGCCTAAAACCTCTTATCTTGCTCAAATTCCAAGACAATTGCTACAGTCTCCACCTCTTAAAAAGGATATGCCAAAAACTAAAGATAAGGCATTAACACTACAATTAAAGCTCTTTGGTAAATCAATGTTTGAATAATGTAGTTCCTTATGCCTTTAGAAGATGTGTTTTCTTTGAAATAATCTTGTTTTTGATTGGAATTGTAATGATGGATATGAGTGTTCTAAATTTCATTGTTCTACGTCCAGATAACTCCTGATGGATATTTGGCGTGATACATGTCCACCATGCATTGACCCCGATAGTACTCGACCAGATCATCGCGGGGGTTATAGTGCTCCTCCATTTCAAACACATTCTAGGTACTTCTATGCTCCCTTAGGTGAAAGTTGCTGTGGGCATCACTTTGTTACATTATTCTATCAACAGCATCACCCATTTCCACATTGTCAAGAGTGTGCATGGCTTGTATTAGAAGAAGCTTCACATATTTGTTGGATATGCCGCTCTTACTTTAGACGATATGGCACGGGCTTAATGAAGCAAATTGTGGGAGTTACACCCCAACGCCATAATCTTCTTAATGTGAGAATACCAGAGAGGGGACCAAATCAACGACGATTACCTGAGGAGGTTCAAGCACAACAATGGAGAGATACAAGCCTAAATGACTTGCAACCACCGATCATGCAAGCCCTCCTTCCCCAAGCCCCTACATGTCAATATTGGATCAATATGAGTATCTACATTGCACAGTTCCAAAATCGAAACTGTCTGATTAACCTTCCCATAGAACCAATGCCATACTTTAGTGAGGAAGCACTCCTTCCTCTACCACCTTCTCCAGCGGCAGGTTTTTGTGAGGGGCTGTCTCTGCATCCTGAGGAAATTGATACCATCTTTCCAGCAGACGAGGACACGGATCCACCACCAGCGCAAGGGTAAGCACATCGACTCCACAATAAGATCGACAAGCCAGGGCACTTTTCTCCCATTGGGTTTTTTCCCCTCGGCTATATTCGGTGTTTAGCACCAATGGTAAATTTTATTTTTTTTCTTTTCTTTTTTTTTGTGTTTGTTAATAAAAATTTTGCAGAGATCCTCGCTAAAACAAGAGCATCAAACATGCCCCACTAGTCCACCTACCTTACACACAAATTAGGAAGGGGGGAGACATGCTACGCCTACAAAGATCAAGGAGAAGCAATCTGCACCAAAATCAGCAATGCCTCAATGCAAACGAACAACATCAACAGAGCACTACAACAGGTGTATTCAAATCTTAATCTCTACTTCTTTTTGTGCTCTTATCTTTCGAATATATGGTTTGCATGTTCACACAATATTGGCTGGTTTGAGTTTTTTTTAGTTGTTAAAATATGGTGAGTGAGTTCTAGAGTCTTAGAAGACTTAGTAAAAGATATTTCTATTTAAAGACAGTGTAGGATATATACCAATGGAGTATGCCAAGTACTTATGTTTTCAAGGTATATTAGTTATCCTTAGTGGTAGCTACCTCTTAGATATGAGCTAGGTGCTAGGAGTCATAAAAATTTACGAAAATGTGCCTTAATAAATATATATCCAAAATAAATTGAGACAGGAAGTGTCTACCGCCATGTGAAATGCTTGGTAGGACCTGAGGTTGTCATAGCACCTTGGGGCCGATGCCTTGGTTTCCATGGGGTGAACACTGATGTCTAAAAACTTCAGAAGAAGAACTTTGAGGAATCTATCGCCTTGATAGATGTTGGTAGGACTCGGGGGTACACTATGGGCCCTCAAGACCGATGCTTTCATCTTCAAGGGGTACTCCTTAGGTCATAACAGAAAGAAAAAGGGTCTGTCGCCCTTGAGATACTTAGCGGTCTTTAGATTCTCTTGACGGAGGTCTCTTGGCCATTGCTTGGGTCTCTTTGGGATAGAACCTTAATCTTCATCAACTTCTACACACATATCAAAACAAAAAATGAGAGTTCCAATCACCTTTGCTCATATTTAGGAGTAGGTATGCCATTTAGGAGTAACTTACATACTGGTAGGACATTGAGACTACGGTCATAACCGGCGGTGTACAAAGCACACTTGCCTTTATGTAGCACTATCTACTACTTAAGTCTCACTTTGACCAGTCTTTACTCACCTATTTTAGTACTACTTAAAACTATAATCAGCCCTGCACTTGTATGCTCACGTGTGAAGTCATCATTGCTGATTTTTCTTTTCTTTTCTTTTCTTTTCAATAAAGGACTTTACTCGTATCAATTGTTTTTTTATTGCAGCTCTTCCTACTACCGCGCTCGAGGACGTGCGCAAAATAGAAAGGGGGGAGTGTTGCATGCAAATGAAGATCAATACAAGGATGCCGAGGATGCAACAAAAAAAAAAAAGATACTTAGGGCTCTTGTAAAGAGTTCCACTTTGTAGATGTATGTGGGAGAGGGCTTCACAATAATCCCACATGGGAACTTTTGAGAGTTCTAGAATTTTTGTATAAAAGGTGGCTCATTTGAGAGCATGGACACATTGGGCAAACTCATGTTTGAGCTCTCATGAGACTAGCTCTCCCTCTTCTTCCATAGAGGTGCAAGCTCTTCTCTCTCCCCAGCTACATTATTGTAAGTCTATTCTTTTGTTAATGCAATGAGTGATGTTTGTCTCTCTTCTCATGTCTATTCTCTAGTAAGCATGTTTCTTTGTTGTTGATAGCTTCAAGGTGTGTGTGCATGCTAGGAAGTAAGATCTTGAGAATGAAGGATGCTTTGAGCTTGTGTATGCAATAGCTTAGCTTTCTTCTTGTTTGGATGCATGGAATGAGTGGGATGTTGAGTGATTGAGTGTGGCAAGATTGAGCTTGAGTATGTGTTAGTCTATGTCAATAGTAGTAGTATTCCTAGCATTCTCTCCATCATCAAATGGATAAGCTTTTGTGCACCGGTACGGGTTGAATCCCTAGCTCCGAAAGGGATGCAAATCCCATTGGATTGAGCTTAGTGTGGATCATACAACTCTTGCTACAAGTGAGAGAGTTTTTAGTCTCTCCAGTCAACACAGAGGCCTTGCGACCCTCCTTGGCTTTTGCAACTCTAGCTTTAGCTTCTTCTTGAGCCTGACGTTTAAGTAGGTCATGTGCTTCTTTCCGTGTGTGGGCAGCATGCATTTGTTGAAGCATGGCTTCAGTTAATGGTTCATTGTATTTCTTGAGACGACTTCCATTAATGAAGTTAGACATTTGCTCACCTTCTAGTGTCTCTAAATGCACTGCACCACTAGGAGTAAGCTCATTAATCACAAACGGTCCTAAGCCATGTTTCTTGAGCTTTTGCTTATGCTTCTTAAGTGTGTACAAGAGCACAAGGTCTCCTTTTTTGAATCGGCCAGTTGTTACATTTCGATCATACCATTGCTTTTGTCTCCTCTTCTCGGCATACATCCCCATTACCGCCAATAAACGGGTGTCATCAAGATTTTCCAATTCATTAATGCATTGAGAAAGCTCATGACCAGTCCAGTCCAATTGTTTAGCAACTTGTAGAGTAGGTACAAGAAATTCAATGGGGAGAATTGTATCTAGCCCAAAAGCAAGCTCAAATGGGGTTGTGCCCACAGATGTTTTATAGGCTGTTCTATATGCCCAAAGAACTGAGTGCAACTTTTGCTCCCAATCAGTCCTATGTCCCTTAACAATCTTTGTGAGTGCTGTGCAGAGAATCTTGTTAGTACTCTCAGCTTAACCATTGGTCTCTGGGGATGATAAGGTGCAGAACGCTTGTGAATTACCAGAAATTCTTGAAGTAAAAACTCTATGACCTTCTATTTCTTCTTTTATCTTTCTTGCAAAATTCTCATTGTAAGTATAAGGACGTTGCTTGGAAGGCTTTGCATCCTGTCGCAATGGAATTGTATGCTGACATATGCTTGGATCAACTCCTTTGAGGTCTTTATAACTCCAAGCAAGAACATCGCGATACTCCTTTATTGTTTGAATTAATAACTTCTCCTTTTCTAAGGACAAGTCTGTGGCAATCCACACATAGCGAGGCTCTTTTCTTGGCTCAGCGATATCAATTTTTTTGCATCTTCTGGACCATCATATGAAACCCCTGGCATGCTTGGCTTTTGTCGCATGGGCTATTGAAGAACAATCTTCCGATCTTGAAGAGTGTACTATGTGAAGTTGGGGGGAACATTGAGACCTTGTTCTTGTCCACTTGAGTCATCACTCACTAATTGAAGACCATGCGGTTTTGAGCTCTCTTTTGCAATTTTGCATCAGAGTTCTTCGTTCCACCTTTATCTTTGCACTTCCGACACTCTCTTTTGAATCTATTCGAGACTTGAGTTTTTGTTTTGGTCTCTTTGTTTTTTTGTGATTTTTGCTAACAGTTTTTAGCTTTTCTCCTGGTTGGAATCCATCTGATCGTTTTACTTGGTCTTTGATACTATCTTGTGCTTGGACATAGTATAGATATCCATTCTTTCTTGAGAAGTGAGATGGTGGTCAAGAGTGTTCATTCTTAAACTCCTCATCTTCTTTTTGTATTCTCTCACATCGTTTCCTCTCATCTTGTTTACAGATTCTCTTATGGCTCTTACAACATTTACGTTTAGGTCAGCTTCGAGGGATCTCTACTTGAACCTCCCTTCCTCTCAAGAGTAGGCGTGCCTTTCCTAACTCTTCCTCGGGGATTATCACATCATCGTCAAAATCAGAGTCCCATCCATCTTCCTTATCAGCATCATTAGCAGATTCGAGTGTTAAATCCTCCACTGAGACTTCCTCTACATGCAGTGCTGTTGTGGATGCATCCCCATAGTACAAATCATCTAGAAGGTTACGTGGTTATACCATTCATATAGGAATAATTTCATATCCATCTGAGTCACAAAATTGAATTGGCTTAGGTAAAGCACATGTTGATAATGTTGCAAGGACATGACTCCATTCTAGGGGATCAATTAAGTGCTCAAGGAAGGGTTGTGGAATGTATGCCTCATCTGATACACTTTGATTACCCTTAAGTCTCTCAGTGTTGAAATCCTTACATGAGGCTCCACACATCCACAGATCTTCTCGCCCATCTGACAATGTAACTCTTGAACCCTCAGATGAAGCAAAATCAAACTCATCTATTGGAGACCTTGTTACATCACGATATGAGTGATTCTTTAGGTTGACCCTTGTGATGACAGAATCATGTCGGAGGTACAAATAATTGTATCCCCAATCTTGAATCATTTGAAATTGTCGCGTGAATGGTCTACCCAATATCACTTCATAGTTTGGATGCTTTCCAAAATCCACTACTGCAAATGTGTGCTCATATTCAATCCCACATGTGGTGACCAATATGTTCTCTAGCAACCCAATGGGATGTTCTAAGCTTCCATCTGCTAGCTGCAAGCATATCCTGGTACTCCTAATAGTTGGTTTGTCCCACTTTTCCCAAATGGACCTTGTCACAATGCCCACTCCTGCACCACTATCAAGTATTGCAGTTGAAGCTACGTTTCGCACTTCTAATGGGAGGGTAGCATTTCCCTGATCGTCCTCACAAAATTTTCCTACTTTGTTGATAGGAACTGGCATAACATGCTTTGTCTCAAGGTGTATAGTACAATGATGGTGACCCTTTTGTAGCAATACCTGCTCTGACAAACATGTGGCAATATCATTCCACAACTCTGGTCGAAGCTTTATCAAATCAAGCAAAGGTAAGGTACAAGCCACGAGTGCTGACAAAATAGCTTGCACGATACCCATATCCATCTCCTTTGTCAACCTTCTATGCATGGAGGGTATCCTCAAGGTTTGAGAACAGTTCTCATATTCTCCCAAATAAGATGGTAAGGTTTTCATTGTATGCTTACTTCTAGGAGAAATAATTGTTTGAACTTCCTCTCCTAGGTGCTTGGACGTCTAAAGTTGTTTTCTGTGCCCCTGGTAAAATCCACTTCAGAGAATGGAGGTGAAATAATAGAGGACATATTCTCATTAACTTTCTCATGAACTGCTGCCCACATCTCATTTGCCATGTTCTCGTTAGCATCAATAACTTCATCATTGCATGGGAAAGCAAGACTAGGTTTGTGGCAGAATGCCTTCTTTCAATGGGGTGTCAGTTGGTGCAGACTTCTCGCTATGTGAGATCAGCTCACTTTTCATTTCCCAACTTGATGACACTTCTGGTATGGTTTCTAATGTTGGCTTAAGAGAAGTGGGGCCCCAAGGGATAGGTGGAGGTGGGCCCTCAAGTATTGATTGAGCTTCCCTAATGAGTTGCTGATGTACAGCTAGATTGATCTTCTCCTCTCACGAGGGTTTGGGTATTCTTGAAGCTTCTTGGGTAGCTCAGACAAAGCTGCAATGCGACTTCTATGAGCATCAATGATGGCATCTAGAGTCTCGTTCACCTTATCCACAAAAACAGAACCCCCTGAACTATCCTCGGGTTGTAATAGCCTCATCTTGTTTAGCACTAGGCCCATGTTGAGATTGATGCTCCTCATGCACTTCTTGGGATGTAAAAGCTTAATCCTTCATGTTTTTTTTAGAGACTTCTTGAGAGCTAGTGGATGCACTCTTAGTTTGCTTGGTGCGGTTCTTTTTCCTCCTAGTGGTCCTTTTTCTATTGGAATGTAGGGTCTTGTCCACTAGATTTGCCTTTGCATCCCTAGTTTGAGGTGTCTCATCAGTCTGCATTTCGGCATTTCGTGTCTGTGATCTAGTCATGACTCTAAGTGGCATGACATCCTCTTTCTCTGATGAAGGTGGCGCGATGGAACTGCCTCTACAAAGTTGAGTGAGACCTTTGGTTGAGAGGTGCCTTCCTCATGTGGTTTCAGCAAACAATCCTTTGGAAAGTGTTCTACACAACACCCTAGACAATATCTTTCAATTGGTGGAAACTGTGGTACTGTTGTATTGGATCGAGCTGCTTGCCTTTGGCGATGTGGACAGTCACGAGCCCCATGGGCTTCTCCGCACCCACTAGTTTGGCTTCAACTTTCCTTTGTTGCCATTGACCTAAGGGGTATCGAGTCCTAGGTTGGTAGCCGCCTAGCAACATCAAAGAATATTGTTCCCCGCTCCAGTGCTTGGCTTGGATATGCGGGATTTTCAAAGAGATTTTCCTTGGATGAATAGGATGCATATTCCTCCTCCACATAGCTTGGGTTTACCAAGTCTTTAAGAAGAGAGAAATTAATCGACTCTGGGTGGGCTTCTCATCTTCTGGGCAACGATTAATGTATTGCTTCATCCTATTTACACAGTCTCTAACACTCTCAGTCTCGCCTTGCTTGAAAAATTAGATGTTTGCTACTGTGTCATGGTGAATCCCCATTAAGGAAAAAGCAGCAATGAATCTCTCTTCCAAAACTCGTAAAGAAGATTTGTCTAAAGCCTCTAGTGCTTGAAACGAAGCAAGGGCCTTTCTCTCAAGAGTGAGCCCAAATCCTTCAATTTGCATCAGTCACTTGCTCAGCTCGAACTGCTTGCCTAAATGCTGCTACATGGTCATATGGATCTCCCGACCCTTCGTACTTCTTTACCAGTTTCTGAAGAGTTGATGGCCTTACTCGTCTTGAATACCCATCATCGGGCCTACATATGCATCCCAAATTGGTGTGGGTCCCCTATTACCAACCTCACCAACCCCCTCCAAAGATCTTGTTACCCGCATTTCAGGAGGTGCATTTATGGGAGGCCGACTTGGCTCCCCTACCCTCCGATTGTCATAGTGAGAGAAACGTTGTTGTGGTGTGATCTGTGGTCGCACTTTTGGTGTAGGATAATATCTTGGTGCTAGAGTTGGGCTACTTGTAGTGGTCCACTTTGATGTCGAGGGTCCCTCTCTAGTGAACTCTCGTAGGGGAGGAGCAACAGTTTCTCCAAGAAAGGCTGTCTCTCTTGGTTTAGCTGTATTAGTTAGAACACTTCCATGAATAATGGTTGTCCTCTCCACGTGAGCTCATCACGAATCTTCTTCCAATCTAAGGTTCGGCTCCTGTAAGCTTCTCGACTACCACCACAAGTGCTAGAGGAAGATCTAGCTCTGGCAATCTAGTTGTGGCATAATATCCTTCTAAAGAGTCCTTATAGACCTCTTGAAGTGGGTCATCCTGAAAGACCTTTGTCACTGGAATTTGTCGTACAAACTCCCATTGGTTCTCAGCCCCCTGATCTATTTTTCTCTTGCCTTTCCTGTCCCTTTCCAAATTTAGATCTACAAAAAGTAAATCATCTATGGATGGCTTTGAGGACTGGCCACATTGGATGGTCCAGGCATGTCCGGCTCAATGAGCCAATCATCTCTAGACTCCCGTGCTCTGGAAGGCTTTGATAAGTCTAAGAACTCACTCATAGAGAGCCTCCCTAATTTGTCTACATTCTCTGGATGATAGGTGACTCGTAGCGAACACCATCTCCGCCCATGTACATGTTATCCTGGTCATTGACTAGAGGTGCTCTATAAAGGTCTGAGAAAAAGTCTGCAATCTTAACAAGATACCATTGCTGTGGATCCCTAAAGATCTCACCTCCTTGAGCATTCGTGTAGACATATTGAAGTCTCACATTGAGTGGTAACGCCATGATGTCGGCTTCAAATGGATTAAAAGATCTTGTGGGTGTCCTATTTGGAACTAAGGAATGACTATTTGACGGCCCTAGATTGTCCATAGACAATGAGCTAGTTGTCCTGGAAAGGGTACCAGATTGGGATTCGAAAAAGGTTTCAGCAATATCTGCCAAATTTTCTACCGATTGGGTCCAACTTTCCTGCATAGGTACTCTAGAAGGTGCCCTATACCCTATGGCAGTGTCTATATGACGTCCCGACTGCAAGTGCATAAGGTCAAATTTTAAGATTGTTTTTTTTCAAAAAAATCCAAAAATTTTCAAGTTGGCTTAAACTTTGCCAAAACCCATTTTGAACCGCCTCGAACACATTAGGCCAAAAAATAGCGTATTTTTCAGGATCAAAAATCGCCTAAAATTTACCAGTTTTCCATACTGAACTCACTATGGAAAAATGGTTCCGGGACCGAAATTTTGATGATGGGTGTTTTCTAACTCCTCTCGAAAAGTTAGATAACCTCCCAATTTTTTGCGGCAGAAAATGAAAAATTTTTCATACTTTTTTTTTGGCACCCCCTTATCTGGTGCGGGCCAGGCCTTTATGGTGCGGTGTGTGGGTCTCTCCGTACGGTGCGCTGTTCATGCACAGCCACCTTATTTTATTATTATTTTTTTTCCCTTTTTTGAAGTGCGTGTACAGTGAACTCAATGCGTGTGCAGCTATGAGATTTGCAGCGAATTCGAAATGTTCAATCTTCATGTGTGTGTATAGATTTCAGTTTCTCTACAGGTGCAGCTTTAATAGAGAACTAAAATGCAGGTTTAACAGAGAACTAAAATGCACAAAATTAAAGATGCAGAAAACTAAACTAAGCTAAGAACAAAAAATAAAACGAATATGCAGAAAATTGAAATTATAAAAATTAACCTCAGACCGCAAAAATTATCCTCAAACAGAATGACAGAAATGCAAAATAGGCCTCTCTCTTTCGCACACAAATTGAATTGGCAGGTTTAGCGCCTACCTCCAATCCTTCCCATGTGTTGAATCCTTGTCATGACCTCAAATGAGAAGCATAGCTAGCCAATCACACTCAAATTGCAAGATAATTAAAGAGAATTTAACAACAGATTAGTCTTAAATAAGTACCAAAATTAGTCCCAAATCCTGCTCTCCTATCCAAAAGTTTTGCAACGGATTGGAGCTTAACAAGGAGTGGTAGTGTGTGTATGGTGCTCAACTAATGTCAGCACTCTTTCCCCGGCAGCAGCGCCATTACCGTGCAATATAGTGCTCATAGAGTACTACCGATCAACAAATGTGTTGAGAAACACAATGTCAATCCGAGGACTCAACCCGATTATAGTGCATGAAGGCTTATCCCTTGCGGAGAGCTCACATACACAAACCACCACTTGACGATTCAACCATTCAACACCTCAATCAATCTCTCAATCCCTTAAACCCACTACACTAATCAAGAGAACAAGCAATACATGGCAATCTCTTAATCCCATTCAAACATTGATTAAATCTTTGCTTTCCCTAATGCCAACAAACCCATAAGCGTGTATCTACTAACCCACAAGCTTAAGCAAGCATAGAATGTAACATTCACAAACCCACAAGCTCATAGAGAGAGTCTATCCACATGAATAACTCATTGCCAATGAAGTGGGCAAGAGCTTGCATCAATGGAGACTACACACGCACACACTTCAAGCATGCATACACAAGAGAAAGAAAGAAGCATTCAACTAATCATAGATTAATCTACTTCAATGATGCTAAAACAGATTAAGAGAAAGAAGTGGAGCTATACTCATTGAAGCTTGATGCTCATTAGAGTACAATAGAGAGAGTTAGAGAGTTGCCATAGCTTGAGAGCTCAAGAGCTTCACTCAATAGCTTATGAGAATGGCCAAAAAACGTACTCTTTCTTTAGCTAACA
Organism: Cibotium barometz; assembly: GCF_041138505.1. Classification (NCBI taxonomy): domain Eukaryota; kingdom Viridiplantae; phylum Streptophyta; class Polypodiopsida; order Cyatheales; family Cibotiaceae; genus Cibotium; species Cibotium barometz. Next base: position 31,223,384 of record NC_141107.1, on the reverse strand, counting down.
TCTCTTTTATAGAGATGCCACTAACCCTAACCCTAGGCCTCTTTCACACATGGGCGGACAACCCCATAAGTGAGCCTTGCTTAATACACTTAGAACTCTCATTTAGAACCCACATTGGCCTAAAACGATTTACATTGCACTTCGGCACAAAAATATGGAAAAATTATGTGCGTCTTTATGTTCCCATGGCTACAATCCCGCTCTCTTGCATTAATTGCTTCCGGCCTCCTTCCATAATCCTTGTTCTCGTGAGTGTTCCCGTGGAACATTCCCCTTGTATCTCATGTACAAATTAAGAAAGTAATGAAAAAGAGTGTTTCTACATACTTGATTTTTGTACGAGATCATGTTGAAGAAAATAATGTGCATGTAAACACTCTTAGTAATGATAGAATGAAATTCTTACAAGAGTACAATGACTATTTTGCTGATGAGTTACCAAATGAGTTGCCACACCCGTACAACCGGCGGAAGATCATTACATTAATCTTGTGCCAGGGAGTTCACCACCTAATAGGCCAGCCTATCATGTAAGTGTATCCCAAAAAGACGAGATCATGAAGCAGGTAAATGAGCTTCTTGAGAAGGGTTTGGTGCAGCCAAGCTCTTCCCCCCATATTGTTCACTCATCCTCTTGGTTCAAAAAAGAAGGATGGATCTTTTCATATGTGTGTAGATTATAGAGCTTTGAATAAGCTAACCATCAAGAATCGGTTTCTGATTCCATGCATACACGACATCCTTGACATGTTGTATGGATCGGCATGATTTAGCCGAATTGATCTCAAAAGTGGGTATCATCAAGTGCGTGTGATGCCTGAGGATGTACATAAAACTTCTTTGAGAATAACATTTGGGCTTCATGAGTATCTTGTTATGCCTTTCGATCTTTCGAATGCCCCGGCAACATTTAAGAGAATGATGGATCACATATTCTGTGGGTACAAGATATTTATAAGTGTCTTGTTTGTTGACATCCTAGTCTTCTCAAAGACCGAAGAAGAGCATAGATGTTACATGCACTGAGCTTGATCATGATAACACACAATAAGGGCCTTCTTTATATCTTTATGTGGTGAGAATCTTTAACATCCAATTTAGAGAGTAGAGAGAGAGAGAGAGAAGAGAATGAGAATGTAGAAGATGACACAATATTGGGTCCGAAATACCCACTAAGGGGCCCCACCCTACAAGTAGGAGTATTTGCTTATATTATTCTTTGGAGAATGTTGTACAATGCTTGAGAAACAAGAAATGTGAATGCCCAATGCAAGGACGAGGAAGACTGTACATTAGCTGAGTATCCACCTAATTCGAGGCTCTGTTGAAGACTATTCTAGCCACCACTGATGCAAGTCCAGATAGTTGTAGGACTGCACATATGCTGGTTGAATATGAAGAGGAGCTTCCTTGATGCTTGGAGAGTTTGGATGTTGTCTTGATTCTGCACTTTCTACTGTATAACTCAATATTTGAAGTGGGACTAATGCACATGCTTTTATATTGCCTCCTACTGCTAGTCGACTCCTAGAGAAGGCTATCGGCTCCTAGAGAAGGCTATCGGCTAACTTGTTTTTCTCACAATTGCCTTTTTAAACTTATGTTTCAGGGAAATATATTTTAGATATTAGGAGAATTTTTATATTGAAAACTATCTCAATATTGAATTACCTCTCTCTAGAATTTTTCTTCTCTCTAGGCAAAAACAAGGAAAAATAATATTTTCTTGCATTCTGAAATAGGGAATGATTACTGGGGATCGAGGTAAAATCTTATTCATTATTCAGGCTGAGAAGGAATCTTACATCCTCTCCCACTTGAAAAACGTGAGCTGTCCTCATCTCGCAAAGTGGGGGTAATCTTTTACCAACTCTTCTTCTTTCTCCCAGGTGGCATCTTCTAGACGGAAGAACTTCCACTTGACTAAAAACTCTTTTGAGGACTCTCCCTCCTGAGAACCTTCTCGCGAGAACGTCAAGGATTTCTTTAGGTTAGAGTACCATCTGGCCTGGAGTCAAAGAAGTCAATTGTTCATCATCAAGCATGTGACTCGGGCTAGGTACATATTTCTTAAGCAAACTGACGTGGAATACATTATGTACCTTGAGATGGGGAGGCAAGAGAAGTTTATAAGCTAAATCGCCTACTCTCTGTATATAACAGCATACGGTCCACAGTATCTGGGAGAGAGATTTTTGTACTTCCCTAAAGATAAGGAACTTCTTTTTGGTAGTACTCAAATGAAGACCATATCTAATTCTTCAAACACTCTCTCTAATCTCTTTTTATCTTCTGCATACTGCCTTTGCCTATCTTGGGCTACCTTAATATCTTTACGGATTGATTGCATTTGCTGGTCCATGTCATCAAGCATCTATCTGGACATTTCAACTCTGATCAATGAGTCAGGGACCAAGTCAATGGTGTCAGGCAATCTTGTCCATACAGAGCTTTGAAAGGGCTCATCCCAATGCTTGGATGATAAGAAGCATTGTAGGCAAATTCAACCAGGTGCAAATGGCTTAACCACTTCTTGGGTTCCCTGCCACCCACAGCATGATTGAAGGATATCTTCTATTACCTGATTCGCTCTTTCAGTGTGGCCATCTGTTTCAGGCTGATAGGTTATACCTGAGATCCAAGAAAGTTCCTACTGCTTCAAAGAATGCACTCTAGAATTTTGATGTGAACTTGGGATCTCTGTCACTTACTATCCTTCTAGGTTAACCATGCAATCTCAAGATCTCTTTGAGGAAAACTCTGGCAACATCCACTGCAATGCATGTTTCTTTCACTGGAATCAAATGGGCAACTTTGGTTAATTTGTCAAACCGCCACAAAAATGGAGTTGTAACTTGATTGCACTGAAGGTAGGCCAGTGACAAAATCCATACTGATACATTCCCACTTCATTTGTGGAATGCAGGGATTTTATATTCACGTGATCACAAGATTTTTTTTGTTAATAACACTTGTGAACATGTTATTCACATGTTCACATGTTTTCATGTTCTCAAAATAGCAGGTTACCAGTGACCTGGTAACCTACCGAAGCCCGCCGGGCTTTTTGTTTTCCCGGCGGGAAAAAAAGTTAAAAAAAATGGTCAAAATATATTCATGTTCACAGTCATTCCCACCATTTTTGGGCCTTCTGGACTCATTTATGATGTCAAAAGTTCAAAATTCTTTGTACAAAAAAAGTTATCTCTAAATTTATCACCTTAAGCTCGATTACCATCAATTAGATCTTATTATACTTCCAATTGAGTCTAATTGACATCAATTAATATCCAATTAAGTCCAATTGGTATCAATTAAGTCTAATTGGGTGTCAATTGATCGATTGGGCTCAATTGACATCAATTCACACCCCATTGGACTCAATTGGGCTTAATTGGACTTAATTGGATTCAATCAATTGACGCCCAATTGGACACAACTGGGCTTAATTGGACTCAATTGACATCGATTAACACCCAATTGATGTCAATTGAGCTCAATTGAGTACAATTGGTGTCAATTCGGCTCAATTAGCATCAATTGAGCTTAATTAGCATCAATTGAGCTCAATTGACATCAATCCTAGTCAATTGATATCCAATTGATGCTAATTGAGCCGAATTGACACCAATTGCACTCAATTGGTACCCAATTGATGTCAATTGAGTCCTCAATTAACATCAATTAACACCCAATTGAGTCCAATTGACATCAACTAATACCCAATTGAGTCAAATTGATATCAATTAAGTATAATTGGGTGTCAATTAATCAATTCGACTCAATTGATATCAATTGACATCCAATTGGACTCAATTGACATCAATTGGGTGCCAATTGAGTCCAAGTGACACCCAATTGATATCCATTGCTTTCAATTGGGCTTAATTAACATCAATTCACGCCTGATTGATGTCAATTGAGTTCAATCCGATTCAATTCACACCCAATTGATGTCAATTGGGCTCAATTGACATCCAATTGATGTTAATTGGACTCAATTGACATCAATTAACACCCAATTGATGTCAATTGAGCTCAATTGACATCAATCGTAGTCAATTGACACCCAATTGATGCCAATTGAGTCGAATTGAGCTTAATTGATAATAATTACACTCAATTGGTACCCAATTGATATCAATTGAGTCTGATTAGACTCAATTAACATCAATTAACACCCAATTAAGTCTAATTGATATCAATTAATACCTAATTGAGTCAAATTGATATCAATTAAGTCTAATTGGGTGTCAATTGATCAATTGGGCTCAATTGATACCAATTGACATCCAATTGGGTGCCAATTGAGTCCAATTGGACTCAATTGACATCAATTGGGTGCCAATTGAGTCCAAGTGACACCCAATTGATATCCATTGCATCCAATTGGGCTCAATTGACATCAATTCACACCTAATTAATGTCAATTGAGTCCAATCACGTTCAATTCACACCCAGTTGATGTCAATTGGGCTCAATTGACACCCAATTAACTCAGCCCAATTAATATCAATTGAGTCTAATTCAAACCCAATTGAGTCAAATTACATCTAATTGGATTCATGTCAATTCAGCTCAATTGACATCAATCGTAGTTAATTGACACCCAATTGATGTTAATTGAGCCAAATTGGGCTTAATTAACATCAATTGTACTCAATTGGCACCCAATTGATGTCAATTGAGACTCAATTAACATCAATTAACATCTAATTGAGTTCAATTGACATCAATTAATACCCAATTGAGTCAAATTGATATCAATTAAGTCTAATTGGGTGTCAATTGATCAATTGGGCTCAATTGATATCAATTGACATCCAAGTGGACTCAATTGACATCAATTGACATCCAAGTGGACTCAATTGACATCAATTGGGTGCCAATTGAGTCCAATTGACACCCAATTGATATCCATTGCATCCAATTGGGCTCAATTGACATCAATTCACACCTAATTAATGTCAATTGAGTCTAATCACGTTCAATTCACACCCAATTGATGTCAATTGGGCTCAATTGACACCCAATTAACTCAGTCCAATTGATATCAATTGAGTCTAATTCAAACCCAATTGAGTCTAATTACATCTAATTGGACTCAAGTGACATCAATTAACACCCAATTGATGTCAATTAAACTCAATTAACATCAATTAACACCCAATTGATATCAATTCAGCTCAATTGACATCAATCGTAGTTAATTTACACCCAATTGATGTTAATTGAGCCAAATTGGGCTTAATTAACATCAATTGTACATCAATTGGCATCCAATTGATGTTAATTGAGACTCAATTAACATCAATTAACATCCAATTGAGTTCAATTGACATCAATTAATACCCAATTGAGTCAAATTGATATCAATTAAGTCTAATTGGGTGTCAATTGATCAATTGGACTCAATTGATATCAATTGACATCCAAGTGGACTCAATTGACATCAATTGGGTGCCAATTGAGTCCAATTGACACCCAATTGATATCCATTGCATCCAATTGGGCTCAATTGACATCAATTCACACCTAATTAATGTCAATTGAGTCCAATCACGTTCAATTCACACCCAATTGATGTCAATTGGGCTCAATTGACACCCAATTGATATCAATTTGGCTTAATTGATACCTAATTGATATTAATTAGACTCGATTGACATTAATTAACACCCAATTGATGTCAATTGAGCTCAATTGACATCAATTGTAGTCAATTGATACCCAATTGATGTCAATTAAACCAAATTGGGTTTAATGGACATCAATTACACTCAATTAGCACTTAATTGATGTCAATTGAGTCTAATTGAGCTCAATTAACATCAATTAGCACCCAATTGAGTCTAATTGATATCAATTAACACTTAATTGAGTCAAATTGATATCAATTAAGTCTAATTGGGTGTCAATTGATCAATTGGGCTCAATTGATATCAATTGACATCCACTTGGACTCAATTGACATCAATTGGGTGCCAATTGAGTCTAATTGACACCCAAGTGATATCAATTGCATCGAATTGGGCTCAATTGACATCAATTCACACCTAATTGATATCAATTGAGCCCAATTGATATTAATTGAGTCTAATTCACACCCAATTGAGTCCAATTGCATCTAATTGGACTCAATTGACATCAATAAACACCCAATTGATGTCAATTAAACTCAATTAATATCAATAAACACCCAATTGATATCAATTGACTCCAATTGGGTTTAATTGATGTCAATTGACTCCAATTGGGTTTAATTGATGTCAATTAAGTCCAAATAGATACAATTAGGCTCAATTGACACCTAACTGATGTCAATTGAGTCCAAATGGGTTAAATTGGATGCAATTAGGCTTAATTGATGTCAATTGAATTAAATTGGATGCAATTTGCTTAATTGATGTCAATTGAGTTCAATTGGATGCAATTAGGCTCAATTGACACCTAATTGATGTCAATTGAGTTCAATTCATACCCAATTATTGTTAATTGTGTCCAATTGAGCTCAATTAACACCCAATTGATGTCAATTGCGCTCAATTAACATCAGTTAACACCCTATTGAGTCCAATTGATGTCAATTGATGTCAATTGAGTCCAATTGATGTCAATTGAGTCCAATTGGGTGTCAATTGATATCAATTGAGCCCAATTGATCAATTAATACCCAATTAGACTTAATTGATGTCAATTGGACTCAATTCATTCAATTTAGCATCAATTATAATCAATTGACACCCAATTGATATTAATTGACATCAATTAGGTGTTAATTGATGTCAATTGAGCCCATGTGACATTAATTGTGTGTCAATTGAATCCAATTGATGTCAATTGAGCCCAATTGATATCAATTGTGTGTCAATTGATACACAATTAGCTTCAATTGGGCTCAATTGACATCAATTGACACCCAATTGATGTCAATTAGGCTCCATTGACACCCAATTAGACTCAATTTGGCTCAATTGACATCAATGGACACCCAATTAGACTCAATTTGGCTTAATTAAGTCTAACTGGGCTCAATTAGACTCAATTTGGCTCAATTGATATCAATTGACACCCAATTAGACTCAATTTGACTCAATTGACACCCAATTAGACTCAATTTTACTTAATTGACATCAATTGACACCCAATTGATGTAAACTGATGTGAATTGAGCTCAATTGCATCGAATTAGGCTCAATTGACATCAATTGACACCTAATTAATATCAATTGAGAGCAATTAATTTGAATTGATGTCAATTGAGCTCAATTGCATGGAATTAGGTTTAATTGACATCCAATTAATATCAATTGAGTGCAATTGAGCCCAATTCAGCTCAGTTGTAATCAATTGACACCCAATTGATGTCAGTTGCATCCAATTTGGCTCAATTGAAACCCAACTGATGAATTGAGTCCAATTGATGTTAATTGGCACCCAATTGATGTCAATAAGGTTCAATTGATCTTAATTGACACCCAATTGATGTCATTTACGTCCAATTGATGTCATTTACGTCCAATTGAGTTCAATTGACACCCAAATTATCCAATTGAAGTCAATTAGACTTAATTAACTTCAATTGTGTTAATTGGATGTTAATTGATATCAATTAACACCCAATTGCTATCAATTGAGTCTAATTCGACTTAATTGACCTAAATTATCCAATTGAAGTCAATTAGACTTAATTGACCCAAATTATCCAATTGAAGTCAATTAGACTTAATTAACTTCAATTGTGTTAATTGGATATTAATTGATATTAATTGGATATTAATTGATATCAATTAATTGGATATTAATTGATATCAATTAACACCCAATTGCTATCAATTAACACCCAATTGCTATCAATTGAGTCTAATTCGACTCAATTGACACTCAATTTACATCCAATTGGGTGTGAATTGAGCTCAATTGTATCATATTAGGCTCAATTGACATCAAAATCGATCACACAATTGAGTGCAATTGAGCCCAATTGATATCAATTGTGATCAATTGACACCCGATTGATGTTAATTGCATCCTATTGGGCTTAATTGAGCACAATAGGATGCAATTAACACCCAATGAGTGAGTGCAATTGAGCCCAATTGATCAATTGACACATTGATGTCAACTGAGCTCAATTGAGCTTAATTAACATTTGAAGTCAATTGGGCTTAATTAATATCAATTAACATCCAATTATTATCAATTGAGTCCAATTCGACTCAATTGATACTTAGTTTACACCCAATTTATGCAAATTGGGTGTAAATTGGGCTCAATTGCGTCGAATTAGGCACAATTGACATCAATTGACACCCAATTAATATCAATTGAGTGTAAATCAAGTGTAATTGAGTCCAATTGGGCTCAATTGAGTGCAATGATGTCATGGACAATTGAGTCAATTGATGTAAGTATAGTTAGATTAATTGGTGTGTCAATTGAACTTAAGGCCAGCAAATTATACAAAACTTTTTTTGTGCCAAGAATTTTGAACTTTTGACATCATAAATGAGTCCAGAAGGCCCAAAAATGGTAAGAATGACTGTGAACATGATTTTTTATTTTTTTTTATTTTTTTTATTTTTTATTTTTTTATTTTTTAATTTTCCGCCGGGAAAATGGGTTTTCCCGGCGGGCCCGCCGAGAAATGAATTTTCCCGGCGGGATTACTGGCAGAGAAGGTTTTTGCAGGTCATAAAAAATGCCCGTGAATATACATTGTGATCATAAGAATTTTTATGTTAACAACAGGTTTTGTTAACGTGATCACGAAATTGTGAAGACGTTAATGAAATCCCTGGTGGAATGTCAAGGGGTTGCAGTTTTCTTGGCATCTTAACTCTCTCTGCCGCCTGACTAGCATTGCCGCACATGATCAAGTACATCCTTTTTGAAACCTGGCTAGAAGAAGCTTTTCTTCATAGACATATAGGTTTTTATAAACCCTGGATATCCATCCATTTATTAGGCTATCATGGGCTTCTCTCAGAATCCTTCCCTTTATTCTCTCATTATTGGGAATGTATAGCCTGTAGGATCCCTGTTCCCACCGAGCAATGGATTCAGGAAACTGGCAGCGGAAGTAGCACTTCTCGTGCGGGACAGGGGTTTCACATTCGGGGCCTCACCCACAAATATCCGGATAAGAGACTAATCCATCGGTTGTTCCAAAACCGAACCCGGAAAAACTTCCTTTATCGGAAAGCACGGGTGATTCCACCAGGAAAACTTTTTACTCTAACGTAGTCAAGATCATTTCTGATCAAGTTGATCCAATTGCATCTTCAAGATACTTGATCAGATCAAGGAAGAACTTGCACTTGTATCATTGGGATCAACGCTTTTTTCCCCATTCAAGAGGCACAGTCGTTGATTCCTATCCATAGAACAATTACATTCCGGGATTTACTTTATCTGTCGTAATAACAAAAGTTGAGTCTCGATTTATGGATCCATCAGTCCAGCCTAACCCCATCCACAGTCCCATGGGTTAGCCAACCGCCCAACCACTGTAATGATGGGATCCAATTAAGATTTTGGTTAGGTTTTGTCCCGGGTACCAAGGAAAAGAGTTCCAAGGTCCCCTAGCCGGAAGTTCATGCAAAAATAAAACTAGTCACACCACTTACACACCCAATATGAAATTGCCTTTTCACAGATTCAACCAGTTTTAAAACAATCCTTTAATAAAACCATAGTATCACTGATCACCATCTTCCAATTTATCCGGTTGATTCTTAATTTTCCCATCATTCCTTCATCAGAGTATCTGTGGCATTATTGGCAACTAGGACGCTCACCACCTGTCCACTCAGGGGTCGTTTCAATAGTTCCTAGCCCATATTACTCGGCAATATAATCACTTATCAAGATGGACTCTCATTGAAGATCCATGGACTCATCCGTTGAGGACCAGCAAGGTCAGTCAACCAGATCCATGCCCGGTTTCAGAAAACAACTCTTACTCCTTGTTCCAATATCTTCCTCGATGCACGCGTGGGTATCCTGGGCGACCCAGAGCCTGAGCACCGTATGGTCAGCACCCTCTAGGATCCTTCGCAGGCACCAGGTGACCTAGCGCTTCACTCATAGGCCGCTTCCTTGGCCCCTCATCCACCGTACCAGAAGCTCACCATTTTAATCGAGGCTGATCAAGACCTCGGCCGACCTTGCTACGTGAGACGTCCTCCATTGACTCTCCGTCTCAGCGGTTACAACTTTATCAGTTAGGTTTCCACGACCTTAATCACAAGATGGTCAAAATGCTTTCCTAGCATTCTTGACATAAAACAGTCATTTACAAATAGCATTTACAAACAGTCACAAAATACAGTTTCTATATTAACTCTCATTTTTCCACATTATCCCTCATCAATCCACATTGCTTATTCCACATTCCAGTTATATGTGTACTCATCCCATCACATCATTTTCCATCTCATCACTTCAGATTCCTTCACTCACATCACATATCATATATTCACATCCATACATATATCCACATCCACATCCATACATCCACATCTACATCCATGCATCTATTTTCACATCCACATCTACATGCACATTCATGCATCCTCATCCATACATCCACATCTACATGCACATTCACATCCATACATCCACATCTATATGCTTACATTCACATCTACATGCATACATCCACATATACACATCCACATTTACATTCATATTCTCACCCTATCACAACCCATATACATCTTATCCCATCACATACACTTCTTACCTCATCCCATACACATCCCTATCACTTCTTAACTCATCTTATCACATCCTAACTCATCTCTTATGCATACCTCTATGCATGAAATTCAATTATGCTAAAAGTAACTCTTTTATAATAAAATATTCATCTCTTATGCATACCTCTATGCATGAATTTCAATTATGCTAAAAGTAACTCTTTTATAATAAAATATTCATCTCTTATGCATACCTCTATGCATGAAATTCAATTATGCTAAAAGTAACTCTTTTATAATAAAATATTCATCTCTTATGTATACCTCTATGCATAAATTTCAATTATGCTCAAAGTAACTCTTTTATAATAAAATATTCATCTCTTATGCATACCTCTATGCATGAATTTCAATTATGCTAAAAGCAACTCTTTTATAATAAAATATTCATCACTTATGCATACCTCTATGCATGAATTTCAATTATGCTAAAAGCAACTCTTTTATAATAAAATATTCATCTCTTATGCATACCTCTATGCATGAATTTCAATTAAGCTAAAAGTAACTCTTTTATAATAAAATATTCATCTCTTATGCATACCTCTATGCATGAATTTCAATTAAGCTAAAAGTAACTCTTTTATAATAAAATATTCATCTCTTATGCATACCTCTATGCATGAAATTCAATTATGCTAAAAGTAACTCTTTTATAATAAAATATTCATCTCTTATGCATACCTCTATGCATGAAATTCAATTATGCTAAAAGTAACATTTTTATAATAAAATATTCATCTTTTATGCATACCTCTATGCATGAATTTTAATTATGCTAAAAGTAACACTTTTATAATAAAATATTTATCTTTTATGCATAATATAAAAATTCAATTTTTCCATGATTACTATGAAATTCTTTCAATTAATCTAGGATGATAATTCTTAGAATATGGTAGGAAATCCTCTTTTTATGCTTTGAATGAAATTATTTTATGTGTAAATTTTTATAAAATTTTGCCATAGCTCCGCTATTATAACTAATAAATCTCAATTATTTTAAAAGATAAGGCTTATCTTTAAGAGAATGATTAGAATGATCCCTAATAGGATCATTAACCCTTAATGGATTAAATCAAAAATAATCATAAACTAAAAGCATAGATAAAAAAACCATTAATTTATTCTTAAGCATAGATTAATCTTGGATTAAGGAAAAGCTTTATGAAAAGCTTTTCCTTAATCTTGGATTAAGGAAAAGCTTTATGAAAAGTTTCCTTTGGATTAAGAATGGGTCATGAGTATGACTTTTTCTTAAGTGAGAGAGAGAAAAAAACATTAGAATTAAACATAAATAGAAATTTATGTAATTCTTTCCTATCATTAATCAATTAACTTCAATAGCATTCAAAAACCATACCAATTAAGCTTCTCAAGCTTGAGAGGGGTTGAGAAGAGAGAAACATTGAGAAATTATAGAAAAGATCAAAATTCACCATACTTACCTTACAATTTGCTTGATTCTTTATTCACAGTAGAGGCCCCCAATTGGTTTAGTATGTTGATGGAGCCACCAATGGGAATTGAAGAAAGAGAGAAGTGTCAAAAACTAGTGAATTATTAAAGAATTCACAGTTCTTGGCTTAGGTGGAGAAGAGTAACAATGCATAAGACACTATCTATTTTCAACAAGGGGGGAGGCTTCTATTTATAGGAAAAATTGAGCTCCTAACCAAACAAACTAATTCTAGAATTTTCCAAGTCAGTTTGGTCACTTTTTGACCATTTTTAGGTCAGTTAAGTTAACTTTTTGGAACTAGATTTGAACGAGGAGAGAGGAGAGATGAAATATCTCAATTTTTATGAGTTTAAAACTCATTCAAGCATGTGAAATATGCACCTCCTTTAAATAATTCCCCTTCCTTACATATGTGTCAAAATGGAATCATTATACCCAAAATATCTCATATTTTTAATATTACTCATAGTTTTTTACTAATAAACCTTGTACATTTTCAACTCTTCATCTTATGTGAGCATTTACTCATTTTTGGATACTCAATTTATCTCATTTTTTTTATATTACTCATAGTTTTTTACTAATAAACCTTGTACATATTCAACTCTTCATCTTATGTGAGCATTTACTCATTTTTGGATACTTAATTTATCTCATTTTTTGATATTACTCATAGTTTTTTACTAATAAACCTTGTACATATTCAACTCTTCATCTTATGTGAGAATTTACTCATTTTTTGGTATCTTCTTTTACAAATTTGATTTATCTCCTCCCTACACATGGATTGATGCTATTGGCCCATAGGAACCTTAATTGGACCATAATCCAAAAATTTCTGAAAATCTAGACCCTTAGACTAAGGTTCTTTATACCTATTTCCAATTAATTCCAATTGCACATTGAAAAATTCTTTCTGAATTTCTGTTTCAGGGGAATTCATTTTAATAAGGTGAGATATTTTTCTATCCAAAAATATTCAAAATCTAAATATTCTCTCTCTAGAATATTTTCTCTCTCTATGTCAAAACGGGCAGAGACGAGATCTCTTATAATTCTGAAGAGGGAATTGATTATAGGGAAAGATGCTGGATATCTTGAGAGGCTGGGGAGGAATCTTACATTCTACCCCACTTAAAAAACACGAGATATCCTCATCTCGCAAACTGGGTTAATTTCGCAAGATGCACGAATATGAGACTCAGAGAAAAATTTTAATCAAGATTAACCAACAAGAAAAGTCTCAAGAGAGCAAGATTCAAGATAAGAACAAGATTTAAACTTTATTCATTCTCAGAACATATACAGTAAAGATAGAAGAACTCTTTACACTTCCATAAGATAGAAGAACTCTTTACAGTTCCATAAGCCCGTCCATCATATGGTCACAAAAGCAGCACTCACAAGCTGCGCACGTATAAGGTAACTCATCTATGGGAATAATTCTGTTTGTTATTGCCGCACCTATCTCAGTGGTATGAGGTGATCTAACAAAAGGACCTCTGAGAGGCAAGCCAAAAACGGGGTAAAGGCATATCTTCTAATGAGGAAGAAAACACGCCAGTAAGAAGACCCGCTCAGAAAACCCAAGATGTCTTGATCTCATGACGCAGTAGTATCGGGGACCCAAACCTAAGGCTTGAATAACCATGGCCAAGCAGACATTGTTACGAAAGTGCTGCTGCTGCTGACCCCAAGGTGTTACCCTAGTTATATCTTGATAGGTTCGCCATTTGGTTTGAGCTACAGAAGTTCCCAAGTGAGGGAAGAGTGAGTGCTCATACTGTTCTATAAAATCCTTCTTCACAGACTCACTTGCGTCTTGAAGGTGAGAAATCATCATGGATAAAACTAATTCCTGTTGCCAAGCCATGAAGGAGATTAAGAAGAAGGGAGATCGATGGAAGTAAGATTACTGTGAGCGACAAGTAAAAGTTACGACTTATATAAAGGAAGGAGCTAGCGTAACTTAGAAGCCAACCCACGGAAGTTTTACCGTCTTTCCATGATTTGGGTTTGGCACATTTTTCTATAGAAGGCATTAAGAATTTTGAGATGAGGAAATAAAAAAAGTTAGTAAGCTAAATCACTTACTTTCTTTGAATTCAGATAAGGCTCACAATATCTGGGGGATAACTTCTTATACTCCCCAAGAGATAAAGAACTTCTTTTGGGCCGTACTCAAATGAAAACCAAAACCTTGGTATCCAAAACACCGATTTTCACTTCAGAACTCATTGTTCTGAATCCTTAAAACAGGCATGACTCCTGAGAAGTATTCTAGGGAAAGGGTCTTCCTTTTTTTTAAACAAAATCTTTCTTTTATTCTAGAGAGGGAATAATTATAAGACCAAAAAGGGAGATTCTTACTCCTGTATACCTCGAGGGCTGGGGAGAAATCTTACATTCTACCCCACTTAAAAAAGTGCGAGATGTCCTCATCTCGCAAGGTAGAGGACAACTCTTTTTCTTAAGATCCAATTTTATTCTGGGGTTCCTTATATTCTGGTCAACCCAACAGAATACTGGGATAAATATCCCTTATATAGAACTCATAATTAAATAACAATTCTTTCAGATCTTATCATTCATATCTTTAACATGATAATGGTCCATTAGACCGAAAAATTTCCTTCTTCTGATGAACATTCCTCCACGGGAATTTCAGTCAAGTAAGTTCTCAATTTGTTATCCCTTAACTTGATCTACTGGTCAAGTGTTAACAGTAACAGTTTGACAGCACAACCCACTAATCTCATAGTGATTTGCTGAAATCATTATCATCATTCTAGTTATGAATATCATCACAGGGACTCGTCCCATTAATCCTCATTATGGTTTTGTTCAGATTATTATATTTCAACTAATTTCAGAAATCATCATTTTTCAATCAGAATCCAAATCAATTCATCAATTCTCAAACAGAATTAAAAATCATATCAACCACATTCGAATTCATCATCTGGATAGCATTAACGCTTATAATTTCAAGTCTTAGATTTACTCGTATATACTGTCAGTAAAGAGCTGCAGTATACTCTCAGTACATACGGGTAGTCACGGCCCTTGGAATTATAAGGTAAATGCCATCATGTCTAGGCCTCAAGCAAGTCAAGGATTCTATATAATTGTGGTACTTCCATCTGAAGACCCAATTACCAAATTACGAATTTCAGTTTGAATATCAAATTATATCACACAATTACAACCTTTTTTGTGCTTCTTGATAAATTTTTAACATTTTTGGTTTCTCAGTTGATCTTTATTAGCCAAATGCTCTGATACCAACTGTAGGATCCCTGTACCCACCGAGCAATGGATTCAGGATACTGGCAGCGGAAGTAGCACTTCTCGTGTGGGACAGGGGTCCCACATTTGGGGCCTCACCCACGGATATCCGAATAAGAGACTAATCCATCGGTTGTGAACCCGGAAAAACTTCCTTTACCGAAAAGCACGGGTGATTCCACCAGGAAAACTTTTTACTCTAACGTAGTCAAGATCATTTCTGATCAAGCTGATCCAATTGCATCTTCAAGATACTTGATCAGATCAAGGAAGAACTTGCACTTGGATCATTGGGATCAACGCTTTTTTTCCCATTCAAGAGGCACAGCCGTTGATTCCTATCCATAGAACAATTACTGTCCGGGATTTACTTTATCTATCGTAATAACAAAAGTTGAGTCTCGATTTATGGATCCATCAGTCCAGCCTAACCCCATCCAGTCCCATGGGTTAGCCAACCGCCCAACCACTGTAGTGATGGGATCCAATTAAGAATTTGGTTAGGTTTTGTCTCGGGTACCAAGGAAAAGAGTTCCAAGGCCCCCTAGCCAGAAGTTCATGCAAAAATAAAACTAGTCACACCACTTACACACCCAATATGAAATTGCCTTTTCATAGATTTAACCAGTTTTAAAACAATCCTTTAATAAAACCATAGTATCACTGATCACCATCTTCCAATTTATCCGGTTGATTCTTAATTTTTCCATCATTCCTTCATCAGAGTATCTATGGCATCATTGGCAACTAGGACGCTCACCACCTGTCAGGGGCCGTTTCAATAGTTCCTAGCCCATAATACTCGGTAATATAATCACTTATCAAGATGGACTCTCGTTGAAGATCAGCAAGATCAACCAACAGATCCATATAAAGAGCCATGGACTCATCTGTTGGAGGACCAGCAAGGTCAGTCAACCAGATCCATGCCCGGTTTCAGAAAAACAACTCTTACTCCTTGTTCCAATATCTTCCTCTCGATACACGCATGGGTATCCTGGGCGACCCAGAGCCCGAGCACTGTATGGTCAGCACTCTCTAGGATCCACCGTACCGGAAGTAACTCTATGCATGAAATTCAATTATGCTAAAAGTGACTCTTTTATAATAAAATATTCATCTCTTATGCATACCTCTATGCATGAATTTCAATTATGCTCAAAGTAACTCTTTTATAATAAAATATTCATCTCTTATGCATATCTCTATGCATGAATTTCAATTATGCTCAAAGCAACTCTTTTATAATAAAATATTCATCTCTTATGCATACCTCTATGCATGAATTTCAATTATGCTAAAAGTAACTCTTTTATAATAAAATATTCATCTCTTATGCATACCTCTATATGCATGAATTTCAATTAAGCTAAAAGTAACTCTTTTATAATAAAATATTCATCTCTTATGCATACCTCTATGCATGAATTTCAATTATGCTAAAAGTAACTCTTTTATAATAAAATATTCATCTCTTATGCATAAACACCATATTGGGGAATATGGGAATTTCCCACAAGTTTAGGACACGTGGTCAAAAGTTTGGATTAACCATAACTTGAATACCACTAATCCAAAATGAGCGCTTTATAGCTCTTTAGATTCCATTTTTCAAGCGCTTTCCAACGATAGGTCATATGATAGGGTTTTGAGAAACTTACAAACATGTTATCCATGTCCCCTTTTTTAAGGATTCAAAAATGGAAATTGGGAAATTCCCAAATTCACTAATATGGTGTTCATACCTCTATGCATGAAATTCAATTATGCTAAAAGTAACTCTTTTATAATAAAATATTCATCTCTTATGCATACCTCTATGCATGAAATTCAATTATGCTAAAAGTAACACTTTTATAATAAAATATTCATCTTTTATACATACCTCTATGCATGAATTTCAATTATGCTAAAAGTAACACTTTTATAATAAAATATTTATCTTTTATGCATGATATAAAAATTTAATTTTCCCATCATTACTATGAAATTCTTTCAATTAATCTAGGATGATAATTCTTAGAATATGGTAGGAAATCCTCTTTTCATGCTTTGAATGAAATTATTTTATGTGTAAATTTTTATAAAATTTTGCCATAGCTCCGCTACTATAACTAATAAATCTCAATTATTTTAAAAGATAAGGCTTATCTTTAAGGGAATGATTAGAATGATCCCTAATAGGATCATTAACCCTTAATGGATTAAATAAAAAATAATCATAAACTAAAAGCATAGATAAAAAAACCATTAATTTATTCTTAAGCATAGATTAATCTTGGATTAAAGAAAAACTTTATGAAAAGCTTCCTTTGGATTAAGAATGGGTCACGAGTATGACTATTTCTTAAGTGAGAGAGAGAAAAAACCATTAGAATTAAACATAAATGGAAATTTATGTAATTCTTTACTATCATTAATCAATTAACTTCAATAGCATTCAAAAACCATACCAATTAAGCTTCTCAAGCTCGAGAGGGGTTGAGAAGAGAGAAACATTGAGAAATTATAGAAAAGATCAAAATTCACCATACTTACCTTACAATTTGCTTGATTCTTTATTCACGATAGAGGCCCCCAACCAATCAATTGGTTTAGTATGTTGATGGAGCCACCAATGGGAATTGAAGAAAGAGAGAAGTGTCAAAAACTAGTGAATTATTAAAGAATTCACAGTTCTTGGCTTAGGTGGAGAAGAGTAACAATGCATAAGACACTATCTATTTTCAACAAGGGGGGAGGCTTCTATTTATAGGAAAAATTGAGCTCCTAACCAAACAAACTAATTCTAGAATTTTCCAAGTCAGTTTGGTCACTTTTTGACCATTTTTAGGTCAATTAAGTTAACTTTTTGGAACTAGATTTGAACGAGGAGAGAGGAGAGATGAAATATCTCAATTTTTATGAGTTTAAAACTCATTCAAGCATGTGAAATATGCACGTCCTTTAAATAATTCCCCTTCCTTACATATGTGTCAAAATGGAATCATTATACCCAAAATATCTCATATTTTTAATATTGCTCATAGTTTTTTACTAATAAACCTTGTACATTTTCAACTCTTCATCTTATGTGAGCATTTACTCATTTTTGGATACTCAATTTATCTCATTTTTTTTATATTACTCATAGTTTTTTACTAATAAAGCTTGTACATATTCAACTCTTCATCTTATGTGAGCATTTACTCATTTTTGGATACTCAATTTATCTCATTTTTTGATATTACTCATAGTTTTTTAGTAACAAACCTTGTACATATTCAAGTCTTCATCTTATGTGAGCATTTACTCATTTTTGGGTATCTTCTTTTACAAATTGGATTTATCTTCTCCCTACACATGGATTGATGCTATTGGCCCATAGGAACCTTAATTGGACCATAATCCAAAAATTTCTGAAAATCTAGACCGTTAGACTAAGGTTCTTTATACCTATTTCCAATTAATTCCAATTGCACATTGGAAAATTCTTTCTGAATTTTTGTTTCAGGGAAATTCATTTTAATAAGGTGAGATATTTTTCTATCCAAAAATATTCAAAATCTAAATATTCTCTCTCTAGAATATTTTCTCTCTCTATGTCAAAACAGGCAGAGATGAGATCTCTTATAATTCTGAAGAGGGAATTGATTATAGTGAAGATGCTGGATATCTTGAGAGGCTGGGGAGGAATCTTACATAGCCAATTATTATAATACATGCATCCTTCATCCAATTTGTACCCCAGAACTTTTCATGTCCTGAGGAGTCTTTCTTTCTTGCATTAGAAGGGTAGCAATAGGAGCAAAGAATTTGTATTGCATGATTCTCTCCCTTGCTTCACTGATCAATAGATTTGACACCACTGTAATTGCAAGCAAGAAGGTGAAGTCCTTCACCTTCTTACAGCTTCAGCCCATGGAAATTTGCTTGGCATTCTTGACTAGGGTGTCTAAAGGTTCGTTCATTCCTCGAATGAACCTGGCCATGAGTTTCTCTTCGTCTAGCGGTGGTGAGTACTTGAGGAGAAGAGCAAATGCCTGGTGATATTCTTCAATAGTTTTGCTCCCCTAGTTTAGTTCTAAGAATTCATTCATCTTGGTTTCTAAAAATCCAGGGGGACAAAATCTCTTCCTTAGATAAGCTTTGAGATCATTCCAAGACTGGGTGTTCCTATCCAAATGGTTGGTATCATAATGGTTTCTCCATGCCACCCTGGCTGTTTCCACAATCTTCAGCCTCACGAGAGCCATTTTGCTCCTCTTGTTGTATCCAGTGACATCAAAATATTCCTTCATGGCCTCAACCCACTTCTCCACAACCTCGCCCAAGTTCTCCCCTTCACCCTTGAAGGCTGGCTGAGTTCCGTGAGTGAAGGGCCTTGCAAACATCGGGGTCAAGCTCTTCCTCATCAGTGAGAGGATCTGGCTTTCAGCCACACGGTTCACTCGCCTCATGATTTTGCCAAAAATGATACATTATTAAATTTTTATTTTGATTTCGTACGAGATCCTAAGACTTAAGAGGTTCGAAAAATAATTTCTTAAACAAGATAAACGAACTTATTGGAGATCTATAACATATGTCCGAGTAATAAATCTTGCTGCTTCAATTCGTCATATAATAAACAATCACTTATATAACAAGGAATTTTTCCACAAAACATTTCTTTATTTATATAAATGTTGCAATATGTACATAGAGCATCTCGGCTCCAGAAAGTCAAAACCTCCTCGGGAAATGCATAAGATGGTGATACTGGGCTACAAACATGCCCCGATATAAATGTTCCCTTACTGCTAAAGGAGCTACTATCTTACTCTTTGGAATAAAGTGGCTAAGAAGTCTATAGATATGGCAGAAAAGTCTGAAATCTCGAGGCATAGGGTGATTAGAATAACACCATGAATCACTTTTAGCCTCATCAAAATCATGGCCAATGAGATATTTTCCCTCAACATCACACGCTGGTTGCAAAAGGCGTGGACATACTGCCCTGCAAACCACTTGTGCTGCCGTCTCTCTGTTGGGTCTAGAAAATATAAATCCTCAAAATGGCTTATGAGTCTGGCCCAGCTCGTTTGAGTCGAGAGCGGAAAGAGATGATATGCTCGTGGAAGGGCAAAAGCAGTCATATCATGTGACTGGGTGAGGTCGGGAATATCGGATAAGCATGGAACTTCCATCTATAAAACTAAATTCTTTGATTAAAAATCTTCATTAATGAAGCTTAAGGAATGAAAATACAATACATAAATGCTCTTTTTGAGTTTTTATTTATAAATTTCTGTGAGATAAGAATTCATTTTTCCTTATTATTAGCTTTCAACAAGGCTTTGATACCAGCTGTAAGACCCCCGTCCCCTCCGAGAGACCCCTGCCCCCCCTGCGAGGGCACTGGTGGTGGAAGCAGTGTTAGCCTCTCTTACAGGGCAGGGCGCTGGTGGTGGAAGCAGTGTTAGCCTCTCTTACAGGGAGCAGGGATCCACATTTGGGGCCTCGCCCACAGATATCCGAACAAGAGACTAGCGTGGCGGTTCCTCCGAAACCAAACCCGAAAAAACGTCCCTTGCCCTGGAAGGCACGGGCGATTCCACCAAGAAAATCATCTAATAGGAGAATTGATTTAATGAGTGAAAGTCTTAACTAACCAAACTGATCCGACCAAACCCGAAAGTCACATGTCCAGATCAAGGAAGAGACTTGCACTTGGTCCATGGAATCACCGCTTTATTTCGCCTTTTAGCAAGGCATAGCCGCTAATTCCCTCCCACAGAACAAGGGTCTCCCTAGGACTTAATCTAACTAACGTAATTTAATCGTAACTATTTGTATCACAGGAATCCCCCGTCGATGCAGCCTAGCCCATGGGTTAACCAACCGCCCCCAACCACTATATTGGTGGGATTCCTTTATAAAAATTTGAATATGTTTTGCCTGGGTACCGAGGAAAAGAGTTCCCAGGCGCCCTAGCCGGTGGTTCAAGCAAAATTTAAAGTAGTCATACCACTTACATACCCAATATAAAATTGCCATTTTAACAGATTCGGTTGGCTTTAAAACAATCTTTCAATGAAATCATAGTATTACTGATCATAATCCTCCAAAATATTGAGTCCATTGTACAAAATATATCATTTGGACTCTCCATTGAAGACCAGCTGGTCAACGAATGAGATCCATTGAAGACCAGCTGGTCAACGAATGAGATCCAATATCAAAATTTAGTTCATAAAAGTAATTCTTTTCAATTCATTCGTATCTTCTCCTCGATATACGCATGGGTGTCCTAGCAACTGCAAGCCCATGCATCACTCGGTGAGAACCCTCTAGGATCCTACTTAGGTGTCCTAGCACTTCACTTAGGGACTACTTTGTCGGTCCTCGCCCATCGTATCGAAAGCGCACCATTTTAACCATACCATGGCTGGTCAAGACCTCGACAAGATTTGCAGCGAGCGACGTCCCTTGATGACTCCCCACCAGCTGTTGCCACGAGTCTCTCCTTAGTTAATCACATACCAAATACTTCCTCCAGCATTTTGGCGTAAAACAGTCCTTTAAAAAAAACAGAGGTTCTATGCCAGTAGAATTCCTGGTTCGAGATTGGTTCCACAAAACCCTTCTCCCGTAATCTATATTTTCTTAATGAGAATCATTGATCTCTCATCAGGGTAATCTACCCATCATTTGACTGAATTTCCAACTAGATTCTTGGTGATTTTGATTAAGGAAAAATTTTGCTAATTCAACGGTAGTCTATTTTTTGTGTCAAGAATTGGAATTGGTCTCAAGGTTTTTGCTTGATTCAGATTTGAGAGATGGGCAAGTAGTCTACTGGCCACCATTCTCACAATCGGGATCTAACCAAAATTATTCGGTTTACTTTTAACTTTGATTCCTAAGGATTTTCTTCAGATAAAAATCTATTGAACTTGTAACTGAAAGGGAAATTCTAACTTCATGAATTTCATCCCTTCCTAACCACACAATAGATTAAGAATTAGTTCTTACGAGAATATCAAGATTTTATAAAAATACTCTTCTTCCACTAATCCAATTTTGCATAAATATCAATTTAGTGATTTATCCACATAAAATATCTAAGAATATTCTTTCTACCAATTTAATTATCAAACCTAATTTTTTAGGTGGAATTATGGTGAAAATTCCTCTTTTGTTATCAAAATTCATTTAAACCTTTTTTTACTTAAAATACCATAAAACTTTCTCTTTTAATTAAATACAAATATCAATTTTTTTAATATGTTTAAAATTTCTCTTTTGCATTTAAATGATTGAATTTGAAATGTCATGGGAATTCCTCTTTTATCATTTATTAAAAATTCTTATGCATAAAATAAATTTATCAAAAATTTCTCTTTTTCTTAATTAAATAAAAATATCGAATATGCCAAAAAAATCCCCGTTTTGCATTTAAATGATTGAATTCCAAATTTCATAGGAATTTCTCTTTTATCATTTAAAAATTATTATGCATGAAATAAATTTATCAAAAATTTCTCTTTTTCTTAATTAAATAAAAATTCATGAATACAACAAAAAGTATTCTTTCCTAAATATAGTCAAAATCATTCTTTTGCTTTAAATTTCTAAATCTACAATATGGTAGTAGTTTCTTTTTTAGTGTTATGCATAAAAATAAGATATGTATTTTTTTTAAATTACCATAGCTTTGCTGCTATTACTGATAATTTTTAATTTTTTTAAAAGAATAAAACCTTGTAATAAAAATATGATAGAAGATCTACTTTTAAGCTTAAATCTAAACTATGAATTGAAATCATAATTTTAGCCATAATCATAAACTTAATTATGATTATCCCACTAAATTAAGCTAATTCCATTATTTCTCTTTTTGCAATTTGATAGGATAATCTATTTCTCACTTAGAATCAATTAAAGTAGCTTTTAACTACTTATAAATAATCTAAAAGAATTAACCATTATTTTGGTAACACAAAGTCATGAAAATACCATTTTTTTAATCTCTAGCTTATCAAGCCTAGAGTTTGGTTTTGAAATAAGAAATTATATGAGAAGCATTCATTTGCTAAAGAATTAGCCATAGAGATGACTATTCTTTTTGAGAGAGAGATATACATAAGAAAGCATTCTAAATAAGCATTCTAAATAAGCATAATGATTAATTTTCTCTTAATTAAACATTCATAAGAAATAAGAAATTATATGAGAAGCATCCATTTGCTAAAGAATTAGCCATAGAGATGACTATTCTTTTTGAGAGAGAGATATACATAAGAAAGCATTCTAAATAAGCATAATGATTAATTTTCTCTTAATTAAACATTAAGATTCTTAGAAAAAGCTTGATTTAAATTTAAACCAATCATTTAGAAAGCTTCTCAAGCTTGAGAGGGGTTGAGAAGAGAAGTCATTTGAGGAAATTAACAAAAAACCATAAAAACCCATTCTTACCTCAAGGATTAGCTTGATTCTTTCTCTAGAAGTGAAGCCCCCAACCAATCAATTGGTTAGCAAGAGGAGAAGAGAACTCCAAGAGTTGTTGAAGAGAGAGAGAAGCTCCAAGCTCCCCAAAAGTAGAGGAATAGAAAATATGATTATTTTAATGTAATACTAGCATGGTATAGCTTAAAGATGAGAATACAAAGGAATGAGGGTCTATTTATAGGTGAGGGAGGCCACTAACTAAGTCCAACTAGGTTCTAGAATTTTTGAGCTTCAGTTTGACTCAATTTAGATAAAATTTGGACCAATTTGGCTCCCTTTTTTATCCAGTTTGATCCAAGAGAGAGGAGAGATAAAAATATCAGTTTGACTCAATTTGGATAAAATTTGGACCAATTTGGCTCCCTTTTTTATCCAGTTTGATCCAAGAGAGAGGAGAGATAAAAATATCACAATTTTTTGAATTAAAAAACCCTTCCACACATGTGAAAAATTCTCCTACCTCAAAGGTTCCCCTCTCCTTACCAAGGTGTCAAAAATGCATCATTTCTCCAAAATATCTCATTTTTTTAGTAATATCTCTTAATTTTTAACTAATAAACCTTGTACTCAGTCAACTCTTCATCTTATGTGAGAATTTACTCATTTTTGGGTATTTTCTTTTATTCTTTGGATTTATCTCATCCCAACACTTGGATTAATCCTATTGGTCCATAGAAACCTTAATTGGACCATAATCCAAAAATTTCTGAAAATCTAGACCCTTAGGCTAAGGTCCCTTATATCATTTTTAATTGATTCCTAATGCACATTGGAGAATTTATTTTGAACTTTTGTTTCAGGAGGAAAACATATTTTAGATACTAGAAAAATTTTTATATCCAAAAATATTGCAATATTGAATTACCTCTCTCTAGAATTATTCTTCTCTCTAGGCAAAAACAAGGAAAAATAATATTTTCTTGCATTCTGAAATAGGAAATGATTACAGGTCATTGAGGTAAAAGCTTATTCATTATTCAGGCTGAGGGGAGGAATCTTACAAAGGAAATATCCTAAAGCAGAGTATCAAGAAGAATGCTACTTATTCAGCTCAGCTTTGCCAAGACTCTAGCTTTTGTGCACTTGGAGATTTTGGACAGAGAGGCTTCATCTTCTTCGAGTAGGGAGGCAATTGGTTTCACCGCCAGGGATACTTGGGAGTGGATTCTCAATAGTGGTGCTTCAAGGCACAGGACTCCTTCCTGAGAGTTATTATAGGATCTTAAACGGGTGGTGGACAAGCACAAAGCTAGACTTGTGGCTAAGGGTTATGCTTAGCAACCTGGCATCGACTATGAGGATCCTCATAGTCGATTTGTAAAATGAGGATCCTCATAGTCACTTCTTTTGGGATTATAGATTTGGCATACCTGAAGAGGGTTCTTTGTCTCTCAGTGTAATGGTATGTTCATGAGTTTCTTGAGGCCTTTGGGATGGAGAACTGCAAGCCTATTGCTTCACCGATGTGCAAGAAACTATGGAAATGTGGTGTGTTAGCCTCTCACCTAGAGGAAGCTCATCATAGGGAGCAATACCTAGAGCACTCATAGGAGTTTGCACCATATCCATGGGAACACATGTTTCAAGGAGAATAAATGTCCAAATGTCATAAAGTGAGTAAAAGATCCCAGTACATGATAGTAATCTCCTATTTATACCCCTAGGGCCCCATGTGCCCAACATGTGTAAATGGACCCTAACCCCATGTGCCTAGGCCCATCCCCATGTGCATGTGCACCACTAGGACACTTTGTTACAAACCATCCCCTCCCACAATGATTTCATCCTCGAAATCAAAGGTCATAAAGTGAGTAAAAGATCCCAGTACATGATAGTAATCTCCTATTTATACCCCTAGGGCCCCATGTGCCCAACATGTGTAAATGGACCCTAACCCCATGTGCCTAGGCCCATCCCCATGTGCATGTGCACCACTAGGACACTTTGTTACAAACCATCCCCTCCCACAATGATTTCATCCTCGAAATCAAAGGGTGGTCGTGCGTAAAACATATACAAGAGGCTATGTACAAAAGCCAAAAATAATCACATCCATGATTGAATGTAGCGGAAGACTCGTGTATGAATCATATGACCCTCTGGGTCAAATGGAAAGGATAGAGGGCTCCCATCGATGATGAGGCTATCTATGCAAACTCCAGGATCCAAATCCGAGGCATGCAAAATCCAAGGAAATGGCCCCATGATAGTCTGGTGGTGCAAGTGGAGTAGATAAGGAACCACTCTCGAGATGACGAATCTAGTCGAGTATCCTCCAGGATCAAAGGGATATGTATGGTATACACCACCGCGAACCATCAAAGCTAGAATGGTAGTAGCTCCTGGATGATCAAAAGTAAAGCTCGACTCCAAAGAGATAGTAGCCCCAAGGTCAAAAGGAAAACTCATAAGCCCATCCTCACGACCACGCTGTGAATCGAGCATGAAAGATATCCACCAAAGAAGCCCAAAACTCTTGGCCAGGATGTCAAGTGGTCCTGGCACAAAAGAATCATCGTGTAGGCCAAGACTAGAATATGTCATAGATGCACATGAATGTCGAACCACATATCCAAAAACTATGCTCCTCAAATGGCAAAGAATGCATCCAAAGAAAAATGTCATGACTCCAAAGAACACAGGATCATATCGACATCCAAATGAGCCAAATGAGCATAGCTCAAGGTCGGCCTCATGTAGAGTCAAATGTGCTCATGTCTTCGAAGCCAAAAGCATGATCCACCATATCAATGTATGTATGAGTATGATCCAACCCATGCACAATATCTCCATGTGTATGACACTCTATATGTGTGTGTCCCTCTAGAATAGAAACTGGATCATCATAAAGATCATCATCACTAAGCACTGACCCTATATGATCTAAATCCCATGATAGATCAATCTCCAATAGTACTGAATCTAAGGAAATGCCTAGATCAACTGTAAAACTCTCAAAGTCAATGCCATAGGATATGATAAAAATATGATCGATATGCATACTCCTATGATGTCTCACCTCTATGAACTCATCACTACTCTCATGCACTATCCCTGACTGCTCAATCACAATAACTCAATCAATCTCCAATAGTACTGAATCGAAGGAAATACCTAGATCAACTGTAAAACTCTCAAAGTCAATGCCATAGGATATGCTAAAAATATGATCGATATGCATACTCCTATGATGTCTCACCTCTATGAACTCATCACTACTCTCATGCACTATCCCTGACTGCTCAATCACAATAACTCGATCCACTCGAATGCTGCCAGGAATGCTATGAAAACTAGGAGTAGTGGCCGTATCCAAAATCTCTCCACATGTAACAAATCTAGAGGAGTAGCCCAACACATATAATACTAGAACCTCGCATCTATGCTTCTCATGGTCTATGATGTGCTCAATGACATGTGAAGTGTCAATCCCATGTGTGACTAAAGATGTATGATGAATAGCCGAATGATCATGACTCGTGAAATGCCCTTGAAGATCATGGAATGCATCACTATGGTCATCTAATGTATCCCTGTGATCACTAGAAATAGAGATAGGTAACTCTATGATGCTCGTAATGCTCGACGTGCTCGTTGTTCCCATCCCTCCCATCAAGATCATGCCCACATGATCTGACTCATACACATCACTCTCACTATCACTATCACTATCACTATCACTATCACATACATCATCATCATGTACATATGTGTCAATGGTATCATGTGCAGGTGTATCACTATCATCATGTGTATGTGTGTGTGATACATCAATATCATCATGTGTGTGTGTGCACGATACATCATCATAGGTATGTGGGTGTGATACTTCATTGTCATGACATGTATGTGTATGACCATCACCATGTGTACATGTATCAACATCAATATCATCATCAACATGATGATCATCATCACTATCCACATCATCATCCACTGAATGCATGTCATAATGATACCCATCCTCATGTATATAGTCATCTCTGCTCACAAATGTAGGGCACTCAATCAAATCCCCACATACATCCTCTATGCAATCAATGCCGAACCATCCATGTAAAGATAACCACATAGAGCCTCAACAAAATCACCATGTGTAGAACATCTAGACCATCTAGCACAAACATCCTCCTCATCAAATAAGTGTATAAACTGGCTAGGTAATAACATCTGAAGCTCAAACATCCATATGTGACATGAATATAATGTGTCATCATAGCATGATGTCGATGAAGAAGGATCTAGAGGTCAAAGCCGCAATGTGCCAAATGTATGTATATGAACTCGGCTAATGATATGTAACTCCTCACCTGAAATGGCAAATCACTAGATCAGAAATATTTGATCAAGAATCACTTGTTTTGTTTTTGTATTAAGATTTGATTTCAACACAATAAACTTTGCATTATTTGTAAATTTCTCTATTCTGCACTGTAGATTTAATAATTTTTATGGATTTTCTTCACAATCTCTGTAGTACTAACTGTCACTGTTTTCAAGGAACTCTACACAGCTACATTAAACTTTGCACAAACTTCAAGAAACTGCACAGACTTCAATGAACTGGAGTATTCTTCAATTTTCTGCACAAAATCTGCAACTGTTATAATAATCTGCATTAGAACTATGTTTTGCATAGTAATCTGTACTCTGCACAATAATTTGCACAGAAATCTAAAAACTACACAGCAATCTTGATGTGTGCATAATAAACTGTACTCTGCATAAACTTTGTAATCTGAATATTCTACACAGTCTACACCAGTCTTTGAAAACTGCAATGAAATTTCTACAAAATTGCTTCAGCGACCAAGCTTCTTGTAAATCTACTCCAAGAACTCTACAATTTTGAAAAATAGGACTAAAATAGAGGCTTAATGGATTAGTAATTGGAACTGTAAGCTCTCTCAACAAGATAATGCAAGAAAATCTCTCAATTTTGGTTGCTAAAATCTCTGTAAACCCTAATTCAAAAATCAAGAAAATTAAGATCAAGAAGATCAAAAAGTTCAAGAAATCAAACAGTAAACTAGATTAGGGTTCAGAAAACAGCGTGTAATACAAATTCTAAAATGATTAACAAAAATTTCTTTGCTAATCTTGTCAAACAAGAAATTAGCTAATCTAAAAATTGTGAAAATCAATTCTAAAAATGATTAACACTAATCACTCCTTAAGCAAGGATTTAAGCCAAGAGCTTTGATACCAATGCAAGAACCTATGGAAGTGTGGTGTGTTAGCTCTCACCTAGAGGAAGCTCATCATAGGGAGCAATACCTAGAGCACTCATGGGAGTTTGCACCATATCTATGGGAACACGTGTTCCAAGGAGAATAAATGTCCAAATGTCATAAAGTGAGTAAAAGATCCTAATACATGATAGTAATCTCCTATTTATACCCCTAGGGCCCTATGTGCCCCACATGTGTAAATGGACCCTAACCCCATGTGCATGTGCACCACTAGGACACTTTGTTACACGATGAACCCGAACACCAAGCTTACAGTGAATGATCCTTGTGAGTAGGTTGATGCCTCTCTGTATCGGAAGCTCGTTGGTTCATTGATTTGGTTGCTAAACACCAGATTGGACTTGAGCTTTCTTGTGGGGCATTTGAGCTCATTCATGAAGACGTCTTTGAGGACTCATTGGGATATAGGATTGTGGATCTTGCGGTATCTGCAGGGTATGAAGGATCTTGGACTCTTCTATGACACTAGAGGGGGAACCACGGATGGAGTCAGACTCCAAGGTTGGAGTGACTCAGATTGGGGAGGAGATCCATACACGAGGAGATCTACATCAGGCTATCAATTTACCCTTGGCTCAGGAGCTATTTCATGGAGCAGCAAGAGGCAGCCAACTATTGCCTTGTCGTGTACAGAGGCAGAGTATCGAGCTGCATGTGGTGCTGCTTGTGAGGTTGTATGGTTGCAGAGGTTGCTTGGCGAGATTGGGTTTCCATAGAAGGAACCCAGAGTCATCCTGTGCGATAACCAGAGTTGTATAGCTATTGCTTAGAACCTAGTCTTCCATTCCCGGACCAAGCACATAGAGATACAATATCACTTTGTTCGTGAGAAGATTTTGGCTGGTGACATTTTGCTTATTCATTGTTTGGCAAAGGACAATGCAACAAACCTCTTCACGAAGTCTCTACCTTAGGATATGCTCCGGCAGCACTCCAGCTCATTAGGGTTGTGGTTCCATATCCAGGAGCTGAGATCGGGTGTTAGCATTCATCCCCTATCTGTACCATAGTGCTCACAGAGGGCCTTTGTTATGGGTGTGCCCACCGAGAGTGTTTTCTCATTTTTTCCCATTTTTCCATGTATTTTTCTCCTATTGTTATTATCGTGGGGCAATAGTGTGCTGGCCGACTGTTTATTGATCTAGCCAATTGAGTCATGTCCTCATCTCGTCGACTAGAATATACTAGCCAACTTGCTATTTATGGCTGTCATGGACATGCAGGGTGTTGTCGGCTACTTCTAGGCTGGCCGCCAGCACTGAGGGGTGGTATAAATATCACCCTTGGCCCCCCAGACTTTTTGTATTAGATCTTGTGTATAGAGGAGAGTTTATACAGTTTCTCTCTCCCTCTATCTTCTACGTTTTGTTCTCTACAATAGTTGTCTCTTATTTCCACTGTGCATCTTGATATTTACATCCAGGAGTTTCAGCAATGTTGCAAGGATCATGGCATTCGGAGACAGCTTACTACAACATATACTCCATCATAGAATGGAGTTGCAGGAGAGGAAGAATAGGACCATCATGGAGATGTCTCGTGCTATGCTTGACCATTCTTCTTTACCTCAACGTTTCTGGGTTGAACTGCTATCTATATTCAGAACATGTCTCTTACTACTGCTCTTCTAGATAAAACTCCATATGAGGCTTTCCCCCACGGTGAGAAGCCCTCTATTGTTCATTTGCGGATATTTGGTTGTTCGGCGTATGTATACAGGCCTAAGGAGCATTGCTCCAAGTTGGACTTGAAGTCTCAGCGCATGATTTTTCTCAGATATAGTTTTGTGTCCAAGGCATATCGTCTGTATGATCAATAGGCCGGCAAAGTTGTTGTGAGCCGTGATGTGGTGTTCGACAAGACTCTTACATCTTTTGAGGGGGGTGGTGCGCTTCTTCTTCCTCTGCTCCTTCTCCTTCTCAGCCTCCTCCTCCCCTTGCAAACTGAGAATCCGCACCTCCAGCTATGGATTCTTAGTCAGATGATGATGATGACTCTGGTCCTCATCAATGAGTTCGAGTAGATCAGTGCCTGGATGGTATTTTAGACAGTTCATGATTCTAGGTTACGAGAGCTTCCTTTTTCTCCTCTGCTTGGTTCTCTTAGGCAATCTTCCAGAGTTTTAGGGAAACAAATTCATGAGGGCAACATGTTTGTTACCTGTGCTCTTATGTCCTCTTTTATTCATGGTTCTTGTGATCCCACTTCTAGTCTCTGACAAAACCGAATCCTCCTGTGCACTGCCAGCCTGGCATGCACGAGACGGCACAGCTTAGCTCTTGAAGTCGGTTGGCGGCCCTAGTAGGGGCCAATGGTCTGCCACTCTCCAGTAGCAATGTTGTTCGCAGGTCGGCGGGTCTTAGTGCTCTGCTGCCTAAGGACCTACATCCCTCCTAGCCCCCTGATGAGGATGAATTGAGATGAGACTTGGGGGGACCACCGGAGGCGGTCTCCTCTACTGGCATCGAGTAGCGAGATGTCCCATCTGCGTGTATATGAAGCATTGGCTTGGAAGGCTACTCTAATCTCTGCACAGGAAGGCTAGAGTACTCTAATCTCTGCAGGAAGAGATATGATGTGCGGCACTGTCTTCGGAGAAGCAACAGAGATGCAAAGGGATGGAATCCCGGGCCGCCGCCCGAGTGAGGGTTGAAGCAACAACAAGGGGGGATTTTATCACTTTCCCAATGGCTCCACCAATCATCAAGAGAAGAGGAAGGTATTCCTTCCCGAGGCCCGAGAAGCAGATTGTTACAAGAAAGCCTGAAATGCTAGCCCCAATGGGTTGGGTCGAAGTCGGCTGCCACCTCGCAGAGAAGGCATGTGCTGTACTCAGTGCGATAGGGCTTAGCTTCATGAATCTATCTGATGCTGCTGTGGCGAGTCAAACTCAACTTGGTAGTAGCCACGCCCCAAAGGATGGAGATCGGTATTCTTTACAGGCTCTCCTAGGAGGCTAGCTTGTAAAAGATCCCTGAGCTGTCCATGCACGTGGTGGGTGACTACCAACAATCTTGCACACTAGAGTGGAGGCCTCTAGTGATGTGATTGTGGAAGCAAGGAGATGGAGGTCCACTTCTGAGAAGGAGGTCACTTCTGAGAAGGATAGGCAAGGGATGGCGGCCTCGGTCGGGGGTGATAGAAGGGCTTCCATGGATTCCTCGTGAGGGGCTCAGACCAAAAGAGACTAAAGATTGCTGAAGGATAAAATTTCGAAGAACAAGAAAATCCAGCCTACTAAGAATGGAGGGGACGAGGAAAAAAAAAGAAGAGATGAAACCAAGAGGGAGATAGGGGAGAGGGACGAGGCGAGGAGGAGGGAGGGGAAACAGCATACAGGAGAGGGAGAAGGCGGGAAGGAAAAGATAAAAAGGTGGAGGGAGGGCAGTGGCCCAGTAGGGGCGGAAAGAAAGGCGACACAGGGAAAAGGGGAAGGGGGGGCTGGGGCGGTAACGAGTAGGGGAGTGGGTAGCCAACAAGGGGGCGGGGGGGGAGGGGGGGGGACCATGAAGGGGGGCAGGCAATGAGGTGTGAAGGGGGAGGAGAGGGGGGAGGCACACTTCTAGGGGGCGTTCACAGCTCTAACACACTAATTCCACGGTTGATCATTGTTTTTTTGCATTACTTTACAAAGTGCATACTTTTTCTGTACGTGTATTATAAATGCCATGACATTAGTTAGGGACCAGGGTGTTTTCTAGAAGCAAGGACTAAGGGCTCATTATTATCTCATGGCCCGTCTCTCGGGAGCGCCTATATTGGCGAGGGGGGGGTGTGGGGGGGGGGCTCCTAATATTGAGTTTGAGACTCATGTTGCTAAGGGTGGGAGCTCTTCTGAGTGGGGGAGGATCCGGAAGACTCCTGGAGAATCACTCACAATGGGCACGGAGTCATGCTGGGGAGCGGTGGAACCCTCCGCACTTGCTGAGTGCACCTGCGCGACGATAACTTCTCAAAACAGTTCTCTAAATGAATTGTTTCCATCTGGGGCCCATTAGGTTATCTTACCTGGCGGCGGCACGGGCTTGATGATTTTTGTGCCAATACAGCTCTTGCTTGTTATCTCCTAGATCTCTTGACACACTTGTGTTTTTAGTCTGAGAGAGTCAAAGGCTCTAGAGACTAGTCTAGGCTATGCACATGTTCCTCTTTGTTGTCTCTATGTGAGAGAGAGAGAGAGAGAGAGAGAGGGGGGGGTTTTCATGTGTGGTTTTGAGAAGAAGTGGTTTGTCCAAATCATGGCTTCCTTCCAAATTTGAACTCAATGAGACATAGTTTTATTCACTCAAGCCTGCTATATTTTTGCTGGTAGTAGGCCCTCATTCTCTTGTCATGTATCTCAATCTACAATAAGATTAAGGAACCTAACCTAGATCAACATGGAAGCAACTAGCCATTATGAGAGCGATTAGACAAATCTAAGTGGATTAGAACATAAAAATAGATGAAAGAAAGAAGAGCGCAAATTACACAAAGAAAAGCCATTGTATTTGTACTTACAATGCTGGTGTGGATGCCGAAGTAGACACTGATACGTTTCCTATAAAATGAGTGAGGATGTAGGAATATCTTCGAATTATCTACCATCTATAAATCAGCTCCACACATGCTCATTGATGTACATATACATGTTCATTGCTCAAAACTGAGAACTATTGCTAAAAATACCCTATTTTGGGAAGGATGATTTGGAGCATCAAATCAAAGGGTAATTCAAATGTGAGCTTCTACAACAATCCTTTACCAGCCCCCTAATTAAAAGATAGGCATCTCACTTAGGCATGCTTTCGAGGTATCTAGTGCCGCCCAAAAAGTGCCCATCCACGTATTTTAAATTATGCCAGGCCTATGTGAATACAAAGTGTATGACCTCTTTCAAATAGGTGTGGACCTGCTTCATAAATTATTTTGAAGGCTTGGAAGAATCACCCATTTGCTCATTTTTACTCTCACGATATAGTTACAGGCCCCATGGCTAGAACCTAGCACTAGCACCTGTACAAGTTGAGAATCCAATACAAGTAGCAGGGACAAAACCAAGCACAAATCCTAGAACAAGCCACATATATATATGTGTGTGTGTGTATACATGTATACACACACACACACACACACACACACACACGTGTGTGTATGTGTACGTGTACGTGTATGTGTATGTGTACGTGTACGTGTATGTGTATGTGTATGTGTATGTGTGTGTGTGTGTGTGTGTGTGTGTGTGTGTAGGTATAGATATGTATGTATGTATGTATATAATCATTTATGTGTACATATATAAAAATACATATATATATGTGTGTGTGTGTGTGTGTGTAGGTATAGATATGTATGTATGTATGTATATAATCATTTATGTGTACATATAATCATTTATGTGTACATATATAAAAATACATATATATGCACACACACACACATACATGCATATACACACATATATCATAGGCATGTATATATATATATATATATAATGTTTATATTTGTATATATATATATTATATGCATATATACAAATATAAATATACATATACATACATACACACACACACACACACACCCACACACACACACACACATACCCACACACACACACATATACATACATATACACACATACAACATAGACAATGCTATATAGCATAATCTATGAGCTATATAGCACATGGATTGTGTAATATAGCACATAGACTTAGCTATATAGCATAAAGTGAGCTATTTAATATAATCTATGCTATATAGCATAGAAGTGACTATCACATAGTCCTCACGATCCCTTACTATGCATCTATCATTCCCAAAGTGAACAAAAGCCCCTCTTTTAGAAGAGGACATTGATAAAAAATTCTTCTTAATCCTTGGCGCATAAAGTACATCTAGCAAGCATAAATGTGTACCATTAGCTGCTACTCTGCGAGCACACGAGATTTTCTTACCTTCTCGTGCAGCCCCTAACTTTGTGAACAAATCCCTCCTTGTGGTGATGTGTCTAGATTCCCCACTATCAAAATTATGTACAACCTATTTCTCATCTACACTGAGAGATATATGCTCTTGAGAGAAGCACCAAAACTACATACAAGAAAAGAGCGATTCATCCTGCATTTGACATACTACAAGAGAACATAATCATACCCTTTAGTAGTAGATGGTAATCCCGTAACGAAATCCATGTTTGTACATTCCCTCTGCATTGATAGAACATTCAACGGTTTTAATCTATCCGGCATCTAAACTATCACAGCTTTTCATCCTTTGGCATACTCTCGAGGGGTGCACCTCAAAATATGTAAGTCTACCACGTGCGATCATTAGGTGGGGTTTTTTTAATCCAAAATATTGGGTAAATTTACAGAAATACAATTACAAGTGGGGTATTTTAATTGTACTTTGGAAAAAAAACCGTAAGTTTATAAAGAAAAAGGGGTAGTTTTATTAGCTCAAAATTCACAGATAAGGGGTATTTTAATTGTACTTTGGAAAAATAAACCGTAAGTTTATAAAGAAAAAGGGGTAGTTTTATTAGCTCAAAATTCACAGATAAGGGGATTTTTAAATACCGCTTGAATGCACGTCATAGGAGGGGCTTCTATATAGTGGACCCCCCGAGGGCATACTACACATATTAATGTCACAATACATCTTTCTTTATTACAAGAGGCGACTTATTATCTTGATAAGGCAATTATAAGTGCAAAAAATCTATCTATTTTGACCTTCTCTTTCACTAGAGTGGAAAGAGGATGTGAAATCATCATCACTGCTAGCAAAGTGGCTCTTTTGCTAAGAGCATATGTGACCACAAACTCTTCTCCTGGCCTATGTTTGATCTCAAAATCAAATTCTTGCTTACTGTGTGTAACCATCTCCTTTGTCGTGCATACTTGAATCACTCTAGGTGAAAATCCACTTTAACTTATGAGATCAATGACCACAGTGAATCTTAATTTTGAGAGATAAACTCTTGAGATCAATGACCAAAGTGAATCTTAATTTTGAGAGATAAATCCTCCATAAACTAATAATTCTATATTACGAGCATCATTGTTCCTTCCATAATGAAGATATATTCAGATTAAGGTAACAAAACTCCTATAATTTTCACATTATTTACAATGAAGAGTTATCTGGCCATCAAAACTCAAAAATCTTGAGGGTAAAAGTAACAATCCCTCAAATTTTAGACTAGCTTGGGATTCTCCTTCTTGGACCTAGTGCATGGTGAGGACTCTTGGTTATTCTAAGAAGAGACAATGGGTGTCAGTAGGCTAGGACAATCTTTCTTTTGGTGGCCCTATCCTTGGCATCTGAAACCTTTACGCTCCTTGAAAATTTGGACACGCCGATCTGGAGTTAGATAGGGCATGATTCTGCTCTTTGCTTGAGAAGAAGTTGTGTTCATTGCTTCAGTGGTCCCCTGTTACATCTCTCTCATTGGAAAAACTTTTACAAATTCTCCTACTATAATCATGGCTTCTGAGACAAAGGGCGGCTTTGCATTTACAAATTCTCCTACTATAATCATGACTTCTGAGACAGAGGATAGCTTTGCATTCATGACTATGGCTGTTGTTGACTCTTCTACTACTCTTGCATGCAAAGATGATGCATCATCAAATTTAAGGTAACCCATCTACTACTAAAGGGTATGATTATGTTCTCTTGTAGTATGTCAAATGACTAAGGTAACCCATCTTATTCTCGTAAAGAAGACATATACAACTATTGATGTGGCTAAAGTTTTCTAAGGGAAATCTTCAAATTACATGGTTTACCCAGAAGGATTGTAAGCGATCAAGACTTGAAGATTACATCTAGATTTTGGATAGCATTCTCTAAAGCTCTGGGGACTTTACTAGATCTTAGTATGACTTATCATCAAAAGACAAATGGACTGACGGAGAGGATGAATCAAATTATAGAAGACATCCTTGATCGTATTGCAGATGAGAGCCTCGCAAACAAGTGGATAAACTATTTACTCTTGGTTGAGTTTGCTGATAATTCATCTTGTCATCGAAGTTTTGATATGACTCCATTCAAAGCCTTATATGGACAATATTTTTTGACCCCATTGCCATGGTTAGACCCTTTGGTCTAAGTTGAGCTATCAAGCAGGTGTTAATGATATTAAACTTTTTATGAGCGCTATTCGAAAAGATAATTAGGCAGCTCAAGATACACAAAAACATTATGTTGATTGTAGAGGATCCGATTGTAGTTTTGAAGAAGGAGAAATGGTGTTTCTTCATGTACAACCCGAGAGAAGTTCCTCAGTTTATCAACAACATATTGTGGTCCATATGTTATTATTATGAGAAAGGTGGGAGATCAAGCTTGCAAACTTTACTTCCGCCTTAGTTAAAAGTTCACAATGTATTCCATGTCATATTATTGAAGAAGTACATAACCAGCCCAGGCCATATCCTTGATGCTTGAGCAAGTTTTC
Organism: Cibotium barometz; assembly: GCF_041138505.1. Classification (NCBI taxonomy): domain Eukaryota; kingdom Viridiplantae; phylum Streptophyta; class Polypodiopsida; order Cyatheales; family Cibotiaceae; genus Cibotium; species Cibotium barometz. The sequence continues at coordinate 31,185,695 of NC_141107.1, read as the reverse complement.
CCCCTACACAAGGATAGCTAACTCTAGAGGAAGAATCGGTGTTGGATGTTAGAGGGAAGACTCTTGGGAACCAAGTTCTCCATGAATAATTAGTTAAGTGGAAGTTCTATCCAATCCAAGATGCCACTGGGGAGAAGCAAGATGATCTATTTCATGACTATCCTTAGTTTGCGAGATGAGGACATCTCTGTTCTTTAAAAGTGGGGGAGAATGTGAGATCCCTCCTTTTGTAAAAATTAATTTATTGGCTAGATATATAAAGAGGTTATTTTTCCAACGTTTGTGTAATTGGTACGTTCATGTGCAATTTAAAATTGGGTGAGATGAGATTTTTGAAGCTATCGGAGACCAATTAAATTTAAGAAAGGTGCAAAGAGGGAAAAATATTTATTTTGATATAGGATGTGGGAAACATATGATTTCATGTGGTAAATTACTGTGCAAAATGGCTTACATTAATTTATGGCTAAGAGTGATTGGGTTAAAATTGGAAAGTTGACTTATGCCAAAAAGCAAGGCATGTGTTTTATTTATAGACATCTTTAGCCACCAAAGGATAAGATTTTTTCAAAAATAGAGTGTGTTTTCCTAATTTTGCTTTCCCTTAACTACCCGAGCCAGGTTTAGGCGGGTAAAATCAGTATAAAAGGGAGGCTGGGGTCTCGATAAAAGCATGGAGAGTTCAATCACAGAAGCGCACCAATTCCCATCCCTTTGTTTTTTTTTGTTCATTGGCCTTCCATCCCCAAGAGCCCCATCCTCATCACATTCCGAATTCGGACAAGTTGGCAAAACCGGACAAGTTGAATCCGAATCCAAACATCTAAAAAGTTGGTGGATCTGGATTCATTCTAAATCTAGACCTTCGGAACGATAGCGGATTTGGATCGATCCCTACTCACCCAGACATATAGAAAGTTAGTGGATCTAGGCTGAATCCGAATCCTAACATCCAAAAAGTTGGTGGATCCAGATTGATTATATATGAATCCAAACATCCGGAGAGTTTGGCGGATTTGGACTGATTTTGAATCCGGACATTCAGAGAGTTGGCAGGTCCAAACTAATTCTAAATTTTGGTACAGAGTTTCTCCAATATGTGGGCTAGATCCACACAAAATCTCAATTTCAAGCTCCACTGGGAAGGTGGTATGTAGTTCAATTCTTAGCCACATAGTAGATCAGATAGTTTTGAGCTAGAATGTGTAGAATGGTCTGACTAAGCTCAATCTAGAGTTTCTCTAATGTATTAAGATTTGTATATGTGGACTACCTTAGTGTACATTCAATTCTTTGATTTGGTTGTAAGTTTAGGGGTTTTTATGCTCTGATACCATGAAAATGGATTGGGTTTTGGTAGTGGGAGCTGAGTGAAAGCAGACTATCAACAAGTAAGAGTATTGCTAACCCTAAAACTCAAAAATAAGTTATTCAGAGAGAGGTGGATAGCTACAACTTAGTCCCAAACAAAGCTCTCCAGAACTGGGTCGTGAACTTCAAATCTCTATCTAACCACCAACAAGATACCAAAACCAAATGAACAAGCAAGCTATGTCCTCTCGATCATGGTTGTCTATTTGCATAGGATAAGCATGTAAAACTTACTAAGAATATGTCCACAATAGTCATGCACTATGTGTTTATAGATCCAATAGATGTGGGAAGAAGGCCTATAAAGTCCATACTAATGTCGTGAAAAAGTCCCTCTCGAATAGGCAAAGGCTAGAGTAACCCTGCCGTTTCATATGCAGAACTTTCACTTTTTGACATATCTAGGATGCTTGGACGTGCTAGTAGACATCCCTTCGCATTTTGGGATGCCATGTTGTTATGCTATCTATAATGTGGCATTCATGCTACTAAAGCCACTCATTGTTATGATGTCTGCTACCCATGGTAGTCATCTTATTTAAGTTTGCCCTTCCAGTGCTCTTCCCTAAATAAGCTTCTAAATCTTCTCGGATTATACACACAAATTCTGTGTGGATCTAGATCCATTCCATCCAAATCCCACGATTAAAACATTAGCCATATCTAAGATCTGAATCCAGATCCCATATAATGTATATATAATGTGTATACACACACACACACACACACACACATATATATATATATATGCATATACATATACATACATACACACACATGCACAGACACGCACGCGCGCACACATACACACACATATATGTATGTATGTATGTATACATGTATGTTTATATACATACATACATACATACATATATATATATATATCTTGGGGGGTTCACTTGGAAAATATGTGAACTATCACCTAAGTTCAATAGAAGAACTTTTTATATTTGTGTTTTTTACAAAAATATATATATATAAGGGTGCATATCACTCACAAAGGTTACAGTTTGTATAGGAAAGGGGTGCATTCTAATCATGGGAAATTCACAGATAAGGGATTTTACATATAGCCCTTGAACGCACGTGATGTATATGATTTTTATATATAGTAACCCCCCAATATATATATATATATATATAAAGATGTGTGTGTGTGTGTGTGTGTGTGTGTGTTATAATATAGCAAATCTATGGAGATTTATTTTTATTATAAGCCTTGGACTCAAGTCATAGAATCAATAATATTAGGAGTCAAATGTATTTTAATGGTGTGTTGAAGTCATATACTGTTTTTGTCTTAGACTTGAGTCCTAGACTCACTGAATTCAAATTCAAGATTCAAAAACTGGAGGAAATTCAAAATTTTAATTCAAATTCAAATTTTAAAAAGCCAAGGGAACTCAAATTTTGAATTCAAAATTAAATTTCAAAAAGTGGAGAGAATATAGCCGCCATATTTTGATTTTGAATTACATTGTTAAGAGAACTAGTCTTTCATTTGTTTACTTGACATTTTATTTGTTTCTTTTGACACACAGTGAAGCTTTCAATCACAAGTAAAAGCTTGTTTTACTAAAGTGTATGTGTGATGGTGGTCAATTATTATTTGATTCCTTACCCCTAGTTATAGATTGTGAACTTTGATGAACTTTGATGAAGAGAAGTCTCTCCATCCTCTCTATCTCCTTACACACTTCTCTCTCCATTCTCTCTCTCTCTACACTCCACAAGGTGTTTGCTATAGTGTTTGGACATTGTTTGATGAATACTATTTGTTGTGGAAAAACCTCTGAAGGTACCACATATGAATTTATGATGCCGGACAGATGCCAGCTGAGTGGTGAATCCTGTCACGAAGATGGTCATCTGAGAGCTTGATCCATCTTGGTGGATGTCAGTGTGCTCCTACTAACATGCCTTGTGTGATGGACAAGGGGCAAATGCCGTTATACTGGGCAGACAGTATCAGGGGCGAATTGGGACCCGAGTGGTTGGTCACCCATTATGATCTCATATGCAGGTTGGTTGGAGCATTCTTGCCCTAGGTGTGGTATGGCTAGCAACCAACCTTGGAGGTTTATCCACGACTGCAGGATTGAGGTTGAGACTTGTGGGCTTCTCCCTAGATGGCGTAGTTGCCTTGGAGTCATCAAGCTCAGTAGTGCATACCCTTCTAGTTTGAGGATCATAATCGTGGTTCTAGGAGATATGATGGATTATTTTAGAGACATAGTACATACTTTGATATAGTTTAAATTGTAAGTTTTAAAAGAAATGTTTGTCAAGAGTGTGTGTGTAATTTTGTTTGTTTGTTTTTTGTTAAGGTGTGTGTGATTAATAAATAAGGAAAATTATTACGGGTGTGTGAGTTACACACAAGCTTGATAGGCCAAGTGGTCTGGTGAACATGCTAGACCCTTGGTGTGATCAGGGTAGGCTGTGCCTTTGGATCTGGTGGGAACTGAAATGGATACACTTATTGGACAGTGGGTGGCTGGGTGGACCCGATAAGCCGGGTACTTTCCAAACCAAGATCAAAATGTTTATTACAAGCATGCATGGGTTTTCTTCAACATACTTGACTTCTCTTCAATTTTCCAAGTATGCATGGGTATAGATGACTTTTCCTCAATATACTTGACTTCCATTAAAATATGTATGGATATACATGGCTTTTCCTCAATATACTTTCAAATTTGCAAGCATGCATGGATATACAAGCTTTTCCTCAATATACTTGGCTTCCATATTTACAAGCATGCATGGGTATACATGGTTTCCTCAACATACTTGACTTTTATATTTACAAGCATGCATGGGTTTCTTCAACATACTTGACTTATTACAAGCATGCATGGGTACACATGGCACACACACACACATATACATATACACATGGCACACACACACACATATACATATACACATATACATATACACACACACATATACATATACACATACACATACACATACACATGCACATATACATATACACATACACATACACATACATACATATATATACATATATATATATATATTATATACATACATACACACATACACATGTGTGTGTGTGTGTGTATGTGTGTGTGTGTGTGTGTGTGTATGTGTGTATATGTGTGTGTGTGTGTGTGTGTGTGTGTGTGTGTGTGTGTGTGTGTGTATTCACACACATACACATATACATATACATATACACATACACATATACATACACACACACACACACACACACACAATAGTTAAGCTCACATTGCCATTACCAAAACTGCTAAGTATAACCAAATTCAAAGGTTAAGTGAGCTCACAATCTCCACACAATAATGTCATATTACTTGCCATTGTCATATCGTCGTAGCCATCACCATAGCTAAATAGGGGCTCCAAGCTCTAGTCACCACCCAACCATAGAGGAATGTGGATAAGTGTCCACACTATCAGGCTTATATGGTGGCCTGCCTACCCACACTAGCTTGGCTTCCCATGGTCCTCTGACCCAGGCTTATATAGTGGCCTATCTGCCCACACTAGCTTAGTTGCCCACGGTCCTCTGACCTAGGTGCCTCACCCTTGAACCCCGGACACACTCGCCACATGCGCTCCAGCATGTAGACTCCATGTTAAGTCGAGCTCTTCCGCTTGCCGCTCTACAGGTGACTCACGCATGCCGTTACAAGCTACGTGACATTACCCCCCCTTCTAAAGAGTTTTTGTCCACGACAAAAAACAAATTGGGGCAAGTTGTTAGTAAGCGTATGTAGTTGTTCTCACTTGGGACCTTTTCTAGTTTATTCTTTCACTTAACAAGTTGTTAGTAAGCGTATGTAGTTGTTCTCACTTGGGACCTTTTCTAGTTTATTCTTTCACTTAACAAGTGAATACTGATACACAATAGACCTCGTGTTTCGATCTCTCAACTATAACTTGGGACCTTTTCTAGTTTATTCTTTCACTTAACAAGTTGTTAGTAAGCGTATGTAGTTGTTCTCACTTGGGACCTTTTCTAGTTTATTCTTTCACTTAACAAGTTGTTAGTAAGCGTATGTAGTTGTTCTCACTTGGGACCTTTTCTAGTTTATTCTTTCACTTAACAAGTGAATACTGATACACAATAGACCTCGTGTTTCGATCTCTCAACTATAACTTCAAGGCAAACTACGTGCCCTAATTTTTACATGCCAGTAGCACAAAAGTTAGATGTACTTGAGATCTATCCAGGAGCTCAAGTTTATAGACTACGCTACCAACCATTTGTAGACTACGCTACCAACCATTTGTAGACTACGTTACTAAATATTTGTATACTATGCTACCAACTTGTTGAGTCTTCTCCTTACATAGCTCTATGGCCATTGGCCATAGGAGATCTAGATTAGAGTCCATAAAACAACATAAATGGAGAAAATCTAGTCATGAACAATAAAAAACAGATTCCAAAGGTGAGAGGTACTCCTCTCCACTAGATTATTCATCTATGCATAAGAATATGCTCTAGAACCTCGTTGGGTGTTCAATTTGACCACCATTAATCTACGGATGGTTGATCTCGCTCTTACTTAGAGTTTGAGAATATCAAACTTTGTATCTCTACCCACCAACACTATATCTCCACGCAAGCCATATAGTTTGTAGAGATGTTTGATATTAAAGAGCCTAGCGAGCTTAGATGTTTTCACATCTTTTAGTTGAAAGAAACTTTGTCAACCTATTTACTCTTCCCTTCAAGAAGAGTTTTCGTCCGCGAAAAAAGGTTTAGAAGACTTTCTCAACCATTTTTGTCTGCAAAAATGATTTAGAAAGTTGTAAACAAGTGTTGTAAACAAGTGTTTGTGTGTAGACCATATGGTTATCTACACCTGTAACTTCCCTAAGTACTATGACAAGGAAAGTAAGACACACAACACATATTTTCCTTAAGTACTATGACCAAGGAAACATGCAACACTCGTGTTTCATTTGGAGCACCAAACCATAGTTGTCATTTACAACTATGAAAGATATTAATAAAACATAAATTGCTACTAAGGCATCAAATAATATCATGCCTTTAGTATACGCCAAAAGTTTTCAAATCCTCAAGAACTTCATAATGAATGCACTCAAACATTCAAGGAACTCCTTTGCATGTTCTACGACATCAAAGATTTTTCTCTCGTGGTGGTTAGAAACCACATGGACTTTAATTCAACAAATTTGCGTAGCTGTTACAAGTTTTTAGCAAATTGTTCTATAATGTGGCAACATAGTAGACTCTAAGGAAAACTACACTTTCCTCTCTCCAAAATTTCTTGCATTCTTCTAAGAACAGTTTACACATCTTGCAAACAACAAAGATGATTTCCACATAGACAGCGTCCATGTGATGTATAGTGTCTATGCACCACTAGAAAATCAAGAGTAACATGCACCAATGAGAGTACCACTCTCAGCCCACCACGAGTAGATGCATGCCTATCCACATGTCTACCCCTTCAACCACTTTGGTTGCTTGGAAATACATATCTCTGTCTCTACAGCCAACCATGTCTCTAACGGACATGTTTATGGGCTGTCTACGTTCACATCCAAAAAGCTAATAGCACCATCCAGACACACCTCTACAAGTGTGGTCTCAATGGACACCTCTACTACTAGGTGAAACAATATCGTAAACCATTTCAATTATGGTTTACATGTCCATAAACAATATTGCAAACCATTTCAATTATGGTTTATCGAAAACAATATCCATAAACATATCTCTACGGATATGTTTATGGGCTATCTATGGTCACATCCAAAAAGCTAATAGCACCATCCAGACACACCTCTACAAGTGTGGTCTCAATGGACACCTTTACTAGGTGAAACAATATCATAAACCATTTCAATTATGGGAAATGCTTTACTATTAAGAAATAAATGAGAAATTCTTTATCGCTTACCCAATCTATATATACATATGCTACAATATGTGGATTAGGTATACCTCCAACACACCTTACACTGATAGACAAACAAAATCAATCTTTATACTTTGAGACTGCTTTGACATGAATAACACAATATCTAATTTGTGTTGAATAACAAAACATCCAATTTGTGTTCAGTACCAATATGAAGTTCGGTGTATAAAAAATTTTTATTGCCTCCTTATGACAGTGGCAATGCACTACCCGCCCGTATAGGTGGCAATATACTACCCAATTGTAACCAATGACAACAAAAATTAATGGGTCCTTGTACACACTTCATAAACACTTCATAAACATATTACAAAAATTAATGGGTCCTTGTACACACTTCATAAACATATTACAAAACACAATGTGTATAATTATTCTTTTTCTTAACGAAGTAAAGAGAAACAACATCTAACTATCAAAACACCAAATCTATCTCTTGATTTGGTCGAGTAACTCTCTACATTTTTATTAGTACTACATACTCAAGGATATACTCTTCTTGAGTAACTCTCTACATTTTTATTAGTACTACATACTCAAGGATATACTCTTCTTGAGTTAAAATATTTTAAGAGCCACCTCTTACAAGATGCTTGAGCTACTTACTACAAAGTGCTCATCTAGATTGACTTAAAACCTTTGGCACTATGGCACAAAGTTTAGGGCATTCTAGTAGCAAATCATTGTTGATCCAACATGTAATCAACAACTATGCCAATCTCTGAACTCTACGGTTCAGTATCTAACTATGAGTCCCACTAGGTAGTGATAGAGGCCTTAGACTCAGCTTTAGTGTGAAAACAAATAGCAAAGTTCTTTAAGAACTTACCCCAAATATTTTGTGGATCCACATCATGGCTAACTGCCATGCCTAAGCATAGCGCCAAAACACTTCCATGCCTACCCAAAATACACATTGAACACTCTTGGGAATTTGGCCATACCAAATTGACAAGATGAGGGCTTTATTTATAATATCAAGCACCTAAGGTATGTGACTTTCCATAAAATTTGAGCTCATTGGAAGTTAACACCCAATATCAGTTAAAATATACTTTTTCTCAATAAAGTTTATCACCCCCATTTGACCTAAGTTTAATTAGGCATGAAGGGTGCACCCCTAAGCACTCTGTCTTAGTACATAACCCAAGAGACTCGTCTGTTCGCTTGAGATCAACACTCACTCTTTTTCTCGTAGAAACCTCGGCTAATCTCTTCGGATTAGCACTCCTTTCTAACGAGAAAGGAGTGCTAATCTCTCCGGATTAGTACTCCTTTCTAACTAGGAAGGCGATGATTGCTAGAAAGTGTGTGCACATATAGCAATATCATGCCTAAGTTTAACAATATCATGCTAGAAAGTGTGCACACATATAGCAATCTCATGCCTAAGTAAAACAAATGATCAAGATAGCTACTAAGCACTCCATGCTAGCATCAAGATCAAAATCTGCATAGTGTAATCACTCTAGATTATTGCGGTTTGCCTCTAATCACTCCAAATCAGCTCCAAACTTGGATTTTTCTTTTGAACCATCATGTTCAACCTTAAAACTCTAATATCCATTTAAGATACCTATCTAATCACTCTAGATCAACATCCTACTTGACATAGTAGTAGTGACTATGTACCACAAAATCAAAATCTAGGAAAGGCCACTTCTAGTGTTTGCCTTGTCGTCCTATGCCACCAAGGTCACAAGAGGTTGCATAGAGTAGTTGATGTCCCATACCACCACATGATCATGAAAACTATTGTGACACAAAAAATTGCACCTTCTTTCTTTTGGTTGGATGATTTCACATCCCCAAAACCCAAGTGATTCAAATATCACTATTTATATAAGGTACTTTTAAACATGGGCACCATTTAGAATATTAAAATTCTAATCTCAAAATTTTACAATACTCACTCCGAAGTATACTTATAGATTAGTCTGATAAATCTTGGGCTACATGTAACTCCAACCACTTGGATTCTAAATTTTACGGAGTTACAAAACGAACACGAGGAAATTCACCATTGATATTTCCCAAGATGACATTACATATCATGTACTTTCCAAATGTATTAAACAGATGAAATATAACCATGTTCCACCTAAATTGGAGCCCTTGATTCCAAGCCTCAGATCATTACAAATCCCCGAATTTAAGATCACCAACGAATCTTTAAATCTACTTGACCCAGACATCTTTGTAACAAAAGATTTGTTCCACATTGGGTCCATGTTCAAATTTTGAACATATTTCACATTTCTTGCGAAACATAAATTGTTTGGCATGTGAAAAGCCACGCATGAGGGCATGAGTCTCTACAGACCACACACACAATTGCCTGCATCTCTACGGACCAAGTTTAAAACACTCTGATTGTTAAATAATACAACACTACGGTTGTTAAACAACAAAACATTGTAGTTGCCATACTCCCAAGATGCTTATTTGTTGTCTAGAGATAAGATATCTAACAAGCACAAGACCACTATGGGCACCAAGTTTATGGTAGCTACGGCCATGAATCCAATCTAAGTGTGTGTACATGTGTTTATTAGCACTACGACTACCCACAAAGTGACGTGCAAACATGTATCTCCAAGCATGTGCATCCATATATACTCGGCAATTGCAAACTACATCACATTCTGCATATTCACAAGAGAATTATATATGTGTGTAAAATGACATTCTTGCCAAGAGAACCCATGCACAAGGGCATGCATCCTACACCATGCATGAGGGCTTGGGCCTCTACTAACTACGGACCAAGCGAAGAGCACTCTGGCTATTAAATAGCACAACACTATGGTTGCTAAATGACACAATGCCACTATTGTTAATGTACCCAAAGATGCTTTCTTGTTAATTGGGGACAAGAAGAGGTCTCAATCACACTACGATGAATTTTGTAAACAGATACAAAAGCAGGTTTTAGTTGGGTCCACCACTGTCTTAACTAACTAATAGTCAAGACAGATAAACTTGTCAGAGAATCGTTTCCAAGGGCCTTTGTGTCCCTTTTTCCATCTTACATTTACCCATTTATAAACAACCTTTAAAACACGAATCATATACCTAATGTGGGATAACCCTTGCCTCCCTCCTACAAAAAACAAGGAGAACACATGTACACTCTCCTCAAATCACAAATGCTAAGTAGACAACATGATGAACACCTCCCACACCAATATATATGGACATCCAATAATTCAATGCCTCTCCTTTAGGGATGCATGTCCCTTGACATGCCAGCTCCTAGCCCCTAAATCTCCACTACCCTTGGTTGGAGAGGCTAAAGATTGAGCATGTTTGCTTAACCACTTACGTCACCTATCTTGGAGCCATGTTTCTACTCTATACAAGTATGTCATGCCATACTACAACGTGTCCAAGCCATACTACATCTGTAACAACATAATGCCATGAGGTGACCTCACCACCTCTATGCCAAGAAATACCACAGCTCACCCAAATCCTTCATCTCAAACTTCTTCTTGAGAAGCATCTTCACCTCAAGAATTTCTACATCACTGTCACCTATGAGACAATCAAATCATCCACATAAATGACTAACATCATGAATCATGATCCCTCTATCTCTCTTTTTCACAAAGCCTTGGATGGCTTGAAGCAAGCACCTAGAGCATGGTTAGACAAGATAGGGAAATATTTTGTCACTACTAGATATATCCAATGTAAACCAAAGTGGTTTAACATACCCTCTTGCCATTGTCAATCCTATACCTAGGATTGATTAGATGTGGTACAAGAGAAGTAGAGAAGAGAAATAGAGGATGGTGAAGAAGCTTGTTTTAGGTAAACAAGAATTAAGCGGTTTGTTTATAAATTGAAAATTAAGGTGAAGTAACTTTGAGCATGGTTTCGAAAGACCATCTCTACAGAGTTAGAACCCCCGCCCTCTAGCTATAAACCAAGGAGGATTTTAGGGGTGGGGGTCTCGTATTGAAATACATTCCAACACTAGCACTTCAAAATTATTAACTTGGCCTTCACAAAAGATCCGAGAGTTTTCCATCAAAGTGGTTGTTTAATTTTCTAACAAAACGGTGGGTCAATTTCCCATGGTTGGCCAATTTCCCATTATTAAAGCGCTTGCTCATTAGAAAAGATAACATGGTTTAGATTTAATTTTCTATCAAAACGGTTCGTCAATTTCCCATTATTAAATCGCTTGTTCATGAGAAAAGATAACACGGTTTAGATTTATTTATGTATAACATGGATATGAGGATGTATTTCTAAGCTCTAGATCCGAATAGCTTGGAAAGCTAGTCTCGATGGTTAAAGACAAACTTTCTATGCGAAAAATACTACATGTCAATACATGTGTGTGTGTGTGTGTGTGTGTGTGTGTATATACATATGTATACATATATACATGTGTATATATGTCTATATATATGTACATTACATACATATTTATATATATATCAAATGTTTGTTTACAAGGCATATCATTTCCAATAAACATTTTCATCCAAATTCATAGCATTTTCAACAAACATTTTCATCCAAATTCTTATCACCTCCAAGTAAACTTCATCATCATTATATCTTCTATGACTTTAGAAGCGATAATGTCTCCTTGTGCACTTTTTGTCCAAATCACATACATGCCTAACTCTTACATTTTTGTAATGTTGTAAGCTTAAATTCTCTTATCTCCTCTTTGGTTAATTGAGGTGGATATTTAATCATTTTTTCATCAATACATTCACATTGTATGACCCATGAAGTTAAAGAGCTTGGAGTCATTGTGCAATTTCAAGAAGAAGACTTATAAAGTTCAATTGCATACGTTACCAAAATAAGACACTTCTAAATTTATATTTAGCGTAATGTTATTTTTGTTATAGATTCTCCTTGTGGAGCTATCCAAGGGGACTAATGAATGTTGATACTGGTCTAAAACCACAACTATGGGCATTCTTGACAAGCCCAACCACTGGGCTTACAAATCTGGTATTACTCACACTGGACTTGAGTCCAAATCTCTAGGCATTGAGAGAGTTGAGATGGATCACCGATCAAAGTTGCCAGATGAATTCGACGATAAATTTTGATAGATGGATCACGCGATCAATGTTGACATATGGATCAGACGATTAATGTGGATAGATGGATTGCCACAAAAGTACCCACATGGATCACGCAATCAAAGAAGTTGGATTGCTAATTAAAGAAGTTATATCGACATGATCAAAGAAGACGGATTGCCAATCAAAGACCAGTCGATCACACGATCAACGTAGAGATAGATTGCACGATCAAAGTTTCCAGGTGGATCGCGATAATTATATAAGGCTATAAATGATCCAAATCTATGTCAAGGGCACACACAATGGACACACTTTAAGTGTATCAACACCTATGGCCTTGTATATGAATTATGCTTCCTACCCTATTTATGACATGAAATATTTCCTTTTCCCAATTAAGGCCTTAATTCTTATCTTATAAGTATCTTCCCAAATCTTGGTGTTGGGAACCTGGTCATGTGGATACGTGGAGATGGTCCTTTAGCGTGACCATGCCCCAATCCAAACATGACCTAAAACTTGAGAACTGTTTTTCAAGTTTTTGGCAAATCAACTTCTACCTCCCTTAATTGGCCTCTAATTTTGAACAATGTTTTTAAATTTCTTGTGTTTTTGCCTATACAATATGGGATTAGCAATCAATTAAGCTACCTAATTTTGTGTTTACATGTTTTTCATAACCAATTTATAAAAGTTTTTTCATAGGTCCATGTCAGGACACCAGTAGGACTAGGCGAGAGTTGGGCGGTTCAGGGGAGTCCAGACATGTGTGGAGGGCCATCGCTATGTTAGCCAGATAAGGTTCCTATATTCGGCTGTTAGATTTAGAAACCCTAGCTGGCTAAAATAGCCCTGGCCATCCACACACGTCCGGACTCCCCTTAATCGCCCGAATCCCACCTAGTCCTACCAGTGTCCTGACACTCCATTTACAAAAATAATAAACAACATATTACCATGCCATGATTAGATGAAAACGGTTTGGGAATCAAGGATATGTTCTCTCCTTAGAGAGTGCAAATATTAGTTGAAATTTCAAGAGGATAGGTTGATGCATGAACATGTCCTCACTTTGGTTCAGTCCCATAATGCATAAAGCACATTAGTACATGTGTTTACATGCAAAGAAAGAGCTCCCTTTATCCATGCAGCCTTGGAAATATATACATTCACATAAGAGGGCTTCGCTAACATACAATTGCATATGATGGTTTACCTCGAGATGTTAATTCTTTTGCTTATAGATGAAAAACTTCACACAAGCCTCCACCACAGTTTTCGCCATCATCACCACTGGAAAGAGAGAGAGTGTAAGATTCCTCCCTCTAGCTTTTGAGGTGTGCAGGTGTAAGAACCTCCCCTTCTGATCTTATAATTATTCCCCTCTCTGAAATAAAAGAAAAATCCTGTTTTGGCCTGGAGAGAGAAAATTTCTAAAGAAGGTAATTCAAAATTGAGATATTTTTGGATATAGAAATCCTTCTAGTGTCTAAAATGGTTTCCCCTAAAATAGAAATTCAAAAAGAACTTTCCGATGTGCAATTGGAATTAATTGAAAATAGGTATAAAGGACCTTAGCCTAAGGGTCCAGATTTTCAAAAAAAATTGGGTTATGGTCCAATTAAGGTTCCTATGGACCAATAAGATTAATCCAAATGTAGAGAGGAGATAAATTGAAGAATAAAAGAAAAACCCCCCACAACTGAGTAAATGCTCACATAAGATGAAGAGTGGACTAAGGACCAAAGAAAAGAATTAAAAAATTAAATTTTGACTGTGGGGATCTCCCCTCATGAAGTAGGCACCTTTTTCTCATCATTACCTCAATTTTTAATCAATAAAATGAGATATTTTCATCTCTCCTCTCCTATTTCAAAACTAGATCCAAAAAGTAAGCTCAACTGATCCAAAAACGGTCAAAAATTGACAAACTGATCTGGAAAATTCTAGAATCAGTTTGCTTGGTTAGAGGCTCACTTTTTCCTAAAAAAGAAGCCTCTCCCTTTGTAAAAGCTTAATGGTGTTTATGCACTGTTACTCTGCTCCTGTCCTCAAAGCCATCTACATTGAATTTTTTAATAATTCAATTGTTTTTTGCCTAATCCTCTCCAAAGTGAATTGGTGGCCACTCTTGCTTCAAACAAGAGTAGAATCCTCAATCCCTCAAGCCAAAGGAGAGCTTACAAGCTCCATGTAAGCTAATTTTCTTACTTGTTTAATGAAAAATCTATGGTTTTCTTAATTTTTATGTTTTGCAGATGTTGAATTAAATTCAAATGCTATGCCTTTGATAGAAAGGCCACACCCTTCTCCTCTTTACATTCCAACCTTTCTCAATCCTAGAAAGATTAACTAAAGGATTAATTAAACTCTTCTTATTGTTTACTCTCTTGAATTTAGAAAATTATGTAGATTAGAGTTCTATAAATCTAATTTGGGTTAATTTAAGTTAAATTAAGAATGATAAAAATGAGAAATGATCAGCCATACAAAGGAGGTTATGGCAAAATTTTCCAGAATTTTCTGGAAAAGAAAGTTTGTTTTTATGTTATTCCAAAAGAGTAATTCCCACCATTTTTGCATCTAAAAGAAATATTCTAATTACTCCATGTACATATTCACTTATGAATATGCATGGATATCACTGATATTAATTATTAAATTTGATTTCTATGCATAGAAAGATGCATAAAGGAATTTTTTTATTACAAAAGTGTTATTCTCATTAAATTTGATTTTTATGCATAGAAAGATGCATAAAGATATTTTTTTATTACAAAAGTGTTAATCCCATAAATTTGATTTTTATGCATATAAAGATGCATAAAGGAATTTTTTTATTACAAAAGTGTTATTCTCATTAAAATTGATTTCTATGCATAGAAAGATGCATAAAGGAATTTTTTTATTACAAGTGTTATTTTCATTAAATTTGATTTCTATGCATAAAAAGATGCATAAAGGACATTTTTTATTACAAAAGTGTTATTCTCATTAAAATTGATTTCTATGCATAGAAAGATGCATAAAGGAAGTTTCTTTATTACAAAAGTGTTACTCTCATTAAATTTGATTTTTATGCATAGAAAGATGCATAAAGGAATTTTTTTATTACAAAAGTGTTATTCTCATTAAAATTGATTTCTATGCATAGAAAGATGCATAAAGGAATTTGTTTTATTTTTACAAAAGTGTTATTCTCATTAAATTTGATTTTTATGCATAGAAAGATGCATAAAGGAACATTTTTTATTACAAAACTGTTATTCTCATTAAATTTGATTTCTATGCATAGAAAGATGCATAAAGGAATATTTTTTATTACAAAACTGTTATTCTCATTAAATTTGAATTCTATCCATAGAAAGATACATAAAGGAATTTTTTTTATTACAAAAGTGTTATTCTCATTAAATTTGATTTCTATGCATAGAAAGATGCAAAGGAATTCTTTTATTACAAAAGTGTTATTCTCATTAAATTTGATTTCTATGCATAGAAAGATGCATAAAGGAATTTTTTTAATTACAAAAGTGTTATTCTCATTAAATTTGATTTCTATGCATAGAAAGATGCATAAAGGAATTTTTTTATTACAAAAGTGTTATTCTCATTAAATTTGATTTCTATGCATAGAAAGATGCATAAAGGAATTTTTTTAATTACAAAAGTGTTATTCTCATTAAATTTGATTTCTATGCATAGAAAGATGCATAAAGGAATTTTTTTATTACAAAAGTGTTATTCTCATTAAAATTGATTTCTATGCATAGAAAGATGCATAAAGGATTTTTTTTTTTATTACAAAAGTGTTATTCTCATTAAAATTGATTTTTATGCATAGAAAGATGCATAAAGGAATTTTTTTATTACAAAAGTGTTATTCTTATTAAATTTGATTTTTATGCATAGAAAGATGCATAAAGGAATTTTTTTATTATAAAAGTGTTGTTCTTATAAAAATTGATTTTTATGCATAAATAGATGCATAAAGAAATTTATTTTTTTTTCAAGTGCTATTCCTATATTCAATTTGATTTTATGCATAAATAGATACATAAAAGGATTTTTTTATAAAAGAGTTATTCCCACTGAAGTTGATTTTGATGCATAAATAAATGCATAAAGAATTTTTATATCAAAATTAAAATTCTCTTAAATTCTATGTTTAAATTCTATGAGTATTTGATAAATGAATAATTAAATACTCTAAGAGAGAAATTTCTATCGTTTTATATTCACACGGATTGTAAAAAGAGAATTCAGGAAATCTATCGAGATCGAAATATATTCAGATAAATGATTAATATTCCTTATTGAAATTCATAAAACTAATTTAGAAATCACTTAAGTGAATATTCAAAGAAAGAAATTCAGTAAAAAAGTAACTTAATTATCAAACCTTTTCGAGAAAGGTAGATCAGGAAAAATCTTACCCGACTCGAACCTTGAATCAGACTATGACCAAGACCAAACTCTTTTGTCAGTTTTGAGGAAAGAAGGTGTGACCAGTTTAGAAAAATACACTCAAAACTCTCGCCAAATCTAAAACTAAGTTTGAGACCCTTCGAATTGATCTGTGGATCAAGGTTATAGAATTCGAGGAATTTTGGTATGAAATTTAGAATTCTGATCAAGAAGTTTTGGGGATACTGATTCAAGAAATACTCCTTGTATTCAAAAGAAAATCAAACTGAAAACTTGCATAGAAATGAGATGTGATGTGAATAGATGTGATGAGATACGATGTGAATCAGATAGATGTGAATGAATGGATGGATGTGAATGTGTATGTGAAGAATGGATGTGGATGTGTATGTGTAGAATGGATGTGGATGTGTATGTGAAGAATGGATGTGGATGTCTATGTGAAGAATGGATATGGATGTGTATGTGAAGAATGGATGTGGATGTGTATGTGAAGAATGGATGTGAATATGTATGTGAAGAATGGATATGGATGTCTATGTGTATGTGAAGAATGGATGTGGATATCTATGTGAAGAATGGATATGGATGTGTATGTGAAGAATGGATGTGAATGTTATGTGAAGAATGGATGTGGATGAGTATGTGAAAGAATGGATGTAGATGTATGTGAAAGAATGGTTGTGGATGAGTATGTGAAAGAATGGATGTGGATGTGGATGTGTATGTGAAAGAATATGATGTGACATGAATATATGTGGATGTGATGTGTATGTGAAGAATGGATGTGAATGTTATGTGAAGAATGGATGTGGATGAGTATGTGAAAGAATGGATGTAGATGTATGTGAAAGAATGGTTGTGGATGAGTATGTGAAAGAATGGATGTATGTGAAAGAATGGATGTATGAGTATGTGAAAGAATGGATGTATGTGAAAGAATGGATGTGGATGTGGATGTGTATGTGAAAGAATGTGATGTGACATGAATATATGTGGATGTGAAGTGATAGATATGAATGTATGGATAGATGTGAGTAGTCATATATGTGAACGATTGGATGGATGTGGATGAATGAGATGAGATGTATATGAATGAGATATGATGTGGATAGAAGTGATGTAATATAATGTGGATAGAATGCATGTGATGGGATGGTTATGAGAATGAATGTGGTGGATATGAATGAATGAATGTGATGTGATGGATGTAAATGGATGTGATGTAAATGAATGTGATGGACGTGAATAGATGTAATGTGATGTGAATCGAGATGTGAATGAATGAGATGTGATGTCATGTGAATCGGGATGTGAATGAATGATATGGGATGTGAATGAATGAGATGTGATGTGAAATGGATGTGATATAAATTAGAATAGATGTGAATGGATGATATGTGATGTGAATGAATGAGATGTGATGTGAATGGATGATATGTGATGTGAATGGATGAGATGTGATGTGAATGAATGAGATGTGATGGGATGTTAATCGGGATAGATGTGAATGAATGGGATGTGAGGTGAAATGTATGTGATGTGATGTGATGTGGATCGGGGTAGATATGAATGGATGAGATGTGAATGAATGTGATGTGATGAGATGTGGATATGGGTAGATGCGAGTGGATGAGATCTGATGAAGATAAATGAGGAAAGATGTGATGAGATGAAAATGATGTGATTGGATTAGAATGGGAATACATATGAAATGGATGTGGATTGAATAATGTGGATTGATGTGGAACAATGTGGAAAGACGAGAGTTCGTTATAGAAACTGTTTTTTTATGACCTGTTTTTAAATGACTGTTTTAAGTCAAAAATGCTGGGGAAGCATTTTGACCGTCTTGTAAATGAGGTCGTGGATCTGATAAAGTTGCAACAACAGCTGACGAAGAGTCAACAGAGGACATCTTGCATAGCAAGGTTGACCGAGGTCTTGACAAGCCTCGTTTCAATTTAAATGGTGAGCTTCTGGTACGGTGGATGAGGGACTAAGGAAGTGGCCTATGAGTGAAGCGCTAGGTGACCTACGAAGGATCCTAGAGGGTGCTGACCATACAGTGCTTGGGCTCTGAGTCACCGAAGATACCCACATGTACATCGCAGAAGATATTGGAACAAGGACTAAGAGTTGGTTTCTGAATTTGGGCATGGATCTGGTTGATTGACCTTGCTGGTCCTCAACGAATGAGTCCATGGCTCTTTTATATGGATCTGTTGGTTGATCTTGCTCATCTTCGACGGAGATTCCATTTTGATTTTTATAAGTGAATATATTGCCGGTAATATGAGCTAGGAACTATTGAAAAGGCCCCTGAGTGGACAGGTGGTGAGCGTTCTGGTTGCCAATGATGCCTTAGATACACCGATGAAGGAAAAATTAGAAATTAGGATTCAACTGGATTAATTTTGGAGGATTATGATCAATCATACTATAGTTTCATTAAATGATTGTTTTAAAGATAGCTGAATCTGTGTGTAAGTGGTGTGACTAGTTTTAAGTTTGCATGAATATCTGGCTAGGGGGCCTGGGAACTCTTTTCCCTGGTACCTAGGACAAAACCTAACCAAATTCTTAAATGGACCCCATCACTACAGTGGTTGGGCGGTTGGCTAACCCACGGGACTGGATGGACTGATGGATCCCTAAAATGAGACTCAATTCTGTTATGGTACGATAGATGAAGTAAATCCTGGATAAAATTTATTATATGGAAAAGAATCAACGGTTGTGCCTCTCAATGAGGAAAAAAGCGTTGGTCTCTATGATCCAAGTGCAAGTCTTTTCCTTGATCTGACTATGATACTTACGAGTTCAGTCGGACCAGTTCAGTTAGTTAAGGCTCTTGACTATGTTAGAGTAAAAATATCCTGGAGGAATCGCCCGTGCTTTCCGAGCAAGGGAAGTTTTTCTGGGTTCGATTTTGGAAGAACCGAGAGATTAGTCTCTTGTCTGGATATCCATGGGCAAGGCCTCGAGTGAGGGACCCTGCCCCACATAAGAAGTGCTACTTCCACTGCTAGCACCCCAGAATTCATTGCACGGAGGGGACAGGGATCTTTCAGCTCTGGTATCAGAGAGATTTGGCTAAAGTGCATCAACCGAGAAACCAGAAATGTCAAAAATTTATAAAGTAACAGTAAAAGGTTGTAATTGTGTGATGAAATTCATAAAAATTGATAGTCAGAATGAAGATTCATAAATAGGTAATTAGGTCTTCAAAAGAAAGTACCACAATTGTATGGAATCCCTGACTTGCTTGAGGCCTAGACATGATGGTATTTACCTTAAAATTCCAAGGACCGTGACTACCCATATATATCGAGGATATAACTGCAGCTCTTACGCAGTATATACGAGTAAATCTAAGACCTTGAAATTATAACCAAAAATGCTATCCAGATGATGAATTCGAATGTGATTGATATGATTTTAAAATTCTGGTTGAGAACTGATGAGTTGAATTGGATTCGGATTGAAAAAATGATGATTCGTGAATTTTGGTTGAAAAACGATAAGCTGAGCAAAACCACAATGAGAATGAATGGGACGAGTCCCTGTGATAATGTTCGTAACTAGAATGATGATAATGACTTCAACAAATCACTATGAGATGAGTGGATTGTGCTAACAGATTGCTACTGTTAACACGACCCCGTGGATCAAGTTAAGGGATGACAAATTAAAAACCTGTATAATTGAAATTCCCATGGAGGAATGTTCACATGGAAATTTCGGTCTAATGAACCATTATTGTGTTAAAGATATGAATGATATGATCTGAAAGAATTGTTATCTGATGATGAGTTCTATATAAGGGATCTTTATCCCAAGATTCTGTTGGATTCACCATACTATAAGGAGCCCTAGAATCAGTTGGATCTTAAGGGAAAGAGTTGTCCTCTAGTTTGTGAGATGAGGACATCTCGCGTTTTTTAAATGGGATAGAATATAAGATTCCTCCCTCCAGCTTTTGAGGTGTGCAGGTGTAAGAACCTCCCTTTCTAATCTTATAATTATTCCCCTCTTTGAAATAAAAGAAAGATCCTGTTTTACCCTATTTTGGCCTGGAGAGAGAAAATGTCTAGAGGGGGGTAATTCAAAATTGAGATATTTTTGGATATAGAAATCTTCCTAGTGTCTAAAATGGTTTCCCTTGAAACAGAAATTTAAAAAGAACTTTCCAATGTGCAATTGGAATTAATTGAAAATAGGTATAAAGGACCTTAACCTAAGAGTCCAGATTTTTAGAAGTTTTTGGATCATGGTCCAATTAAGGTTCCTATGGACCAATAAGATTAATCCAAATTTAGGGAGGAAATAAATTCAAAAATAAAAGAAAAACCCCCCAAAAATAAGTAAATGCTCACATAAGATGAAGAGTGGACTAAGGACCAAAGAAAAGAATTAAAAAACTGAATTTTGAGACCTCAGTGTGAGGATCTCCCCTCATGAAGTAGGCACCTTTTTCTCATCATTACTCCCAATTTTTAATCAATAAAATGAGATATTTTCATCGCTCCTCTCTCCTATTTCAAAGTAAGCTGAACTGGACCAAAAATGGTCAAAAATTGACCAAACTGATCTAGAAAATTCTAGAATCAATTTGCTTGGCTAGAGGCTCACTTTTTCCTATAAATAGAAGCCTCCCTCTTTGTAAAACCTTAATGGTGTTTATGCACTGTTACTCTGCTCGTGTCCTCAGCCATCTACATTGAATTTTTTAATAATTCAATTGTTTTTGGCCTAATCCTCTCCAAAGTGAATTGGTGGCCACTCTTGCTTCAAACAAGAGTAGAACCCTCAATCCCTCAAGCCAAAGGAGAGCTTACAAGCTCCATGTAAGCTAATTTTCTTACTTGTTTAATGAAGAATCTATGGTTTTCTTAATTTTTATGTTTTGCAAATGTTGAATTAAATTCAAATGCTATGCCTTTGATAAAAAGGCCACCCCCTTCTCCTCTTTACATTCCAACCTTTCTCAATCCTAAAAAGATTAACTAAAGGATTAACTAAACTCTTCTTATTATTTACTCTCTTGAATTTAGAAAATTATATAGATTAGAGTTCTATAAATCTAATTTGGGTTAATTTAAGTTAAATAAAGAATGATAAAAATGAGAAATGGTCAACCATACAAAGGAGGTTATGGCAAAATTTTCCAAAATTTTCTGGAAAAGAAAGTTTGTTTTTATGTTATTCCAAAAGAGTAATTCCCACCATTTTTGTATCTAAAAGAAATATTCTTATTACTCCATGTACATATGAATATGCATAGATATCACTAATATTAATCCCTTTCTCATTAATGTAAATGTGATCTTGGTCTACCATGTATGAAATCTTGTTTCTTTAAATTTATCTATCGAAAAGTGTTATTTTCATTAAAATTGATTTCTATGCATAGAAAGATGCATAAAGACATTTTTTATTACAAAAGTGTTATTCTCATTAAAATTGATTTTTATGCATAGAAAGATGCATTAAGGAATTTTTTTATTACAAAAGTGTTATTCTCATTAAAATTGATTTTTATGCATAGAAAGATGCATTAAGGAATTTTTTTATTACAAAAGTGTTATTCTCATTAAATTTGATTTTTATCCATAGAAAGATGCATAAATGAATTTTTTTATTACAAAAGTGTTATTCTCATTAAAATTGATTTTTATGCATAGAAAGATGCATAAAGGATTTTTTTTAATTACAAAAGTGTTATTCTCATTAAAATTGATTTCTATGCATAGAAAGATGCATAAAGGAATTTGTTTTATTACAAAACTGTTATTCTCATTAAATTTGATTTTTATGCATAGAAAGATGCATAAAGAAATTTTTTTAATAACACTCATTAAAATTGATTTCTATGCATAGAAAGATGCATAAAGGATTTTTTTATTACAAAAGTGTTACTCTCATTAAAATTGATTTCTAAGCATAGAAAGATACATAAAGGAATTTTTTTAATTACAAAAGTGTTATTCTCATTAAATTTGATTTTTATGCATAGAAAGATGCATAAAGAAATTTTTTTTACAAAAGTGTTATTCTCATTAAATTTGATTTCTACGCATAGAAAGATATATAAAGGAATTTTTTTATTACAAAAGTGTTATTCTCATTAAAATTTATTTCTATGCATAGAAAGATGCATAAAGGAATTTTTTTAATTACAAAAGAGTTACTCTCATTAAATTTGATTTCTATGCATAGAAAGATGCATAAAGGAATTTTTTTTATTACAAAAGTGTTATTCTCATTAAAATTGATTTCTATGCATAGAAAGATGCATAAAGAAATTTTTTTATTACAAAAGTGTTATTCTCATTAAAATTGATTTTTATGCATAAAAAGATGCATAAAGGAATTTTTTTATTACAAAAGCGTTATTCTTATTAAAATTTATTTTTATGTTGATTTTTATGCATAAATAGATGCATAAAGAAATTCTTTTTATTTTAAAAGTGTTATTCCTATTAAATTTGATTTTATGCATAAATAGATGCATAAAGGGATTTTTTTATAAAAGAGTTATTCCCATTGAAGTTGATTCTTTTGCATGAATAAAGAACTTTTATATCAAAATTAGAATTCTCTTAAATTCTATGTTTAAATTCTATGAGTATTTGATAAATGAATAATTAAATACTTTAAGAGAGAAATTTCTATTGTTTTATATTCACACGGATTGTAAAAAGAGAATTCAAAAAATTTATCAAGATCAAAATATTCAGATAAATGATTAATCTATTCCATATTGGAATTCGTAACTAATTTAGAAATCAGTTAAGTGAATATTCAAAGAAAGAAATATAGTAAAATAGTAACTGAATTATTAAACCTTTTGGAGAAAGATATCTTATCTGACTCGAACCTTGAATCAAACTATAACCAAGACCAAACTCTTTCGTCAGTTTTCAAGAAAGAAGGTGTGACCAGTTTAGAAAAATACACTCAAAACTCCCGCCAAATCTGCAACTAAGTTTAAGACCCTTCGAATTGATCTGTGAATCAAGGTTATAGAATGCGAGGAATTCTGGTATGAAATTTAGAACTCCGATCAAGAAGTTTTAGGGATACTAATTCAAGAAATACTCCTTGTATTCAAAAGAAAATCAAACTGAAAACTTGCATAGAAATGAGATGTGATGTGATGAGATGCGATGTGAATCAGATACATGTGAATGAATGGATGGATGTGAAAGTGTATGTGAAGAATGGATGTGGATGTGTATGTGAAGAATGGATGTGAATGGATGTGAATGTGAAGAATGGATGTGAATGTGTATGTGATGAAGAATGGATGTGGATGTGTATGTGAAGAATGGATGTGGATGTGTATGTGAAGAATGGATAAGAATGGATGTGAATGTGTATGTGAAGAATGGATGTGAATGAGTATGTGAAAGAATGGATGTAGATGTATGTGAAAGAATGGATGAGGATGAGTATGTGAAAGAATGGATATAGATGTATGTGAAAGAATGGATGTGGATGTGTATGTGAAAGAATGTGATGTGACATGAATATATGTGGATGTGAAGTGATAGATATGAATGTATGGATAGATGTGAGTAGTCGTACATGTGAACGATTGGATGGATGTGGATGAATGAGATATGATGTGGATAGAAGTGATGTGATATACTGTGGATAGAATGCATGTGATGGGATGGTTATGAGAATGAATGTGGTGGATATGAATGAATGAATGTGATGGATATGAATGAATGTGATGTGAATGAATGAATGTGATGTGATGGACATAAATGGATGTGATGTAAATGGATGTTATGTAAATGAATGTGATGGACATGAATAGATGTAATGTGATGTGAATCGGAATGTGAATGAATGAGATGTGATATCATGTGAATCGGGATATGAATGAATGATATGAGATGTGAATGAATGAGATATGATGTGAAATGGATGTGATATAAATTGGGATAGATGTGAATGAATGAGATGTAATGTGATATAAATTGGGATAGATGTGAATGAATGAGATGTGATGGGATATTGATCGGGATAGATGTGAATGAATGAGATGTGAGGTGAAATGTATGTAATGTGATGTGATGTGGATCGGGGTAGATATGAATGGATGAGATGTGAATGAATGTGATGTGATGAGATGTGGATATGGGTAGATGCGAGTGAATGAGATCTGATGAAGATAAATGAGGAAAGATGTGATGAGATGAAAATGATGTGATTGGATTAGAATGGGAATACATATGAAATGGATGTGGATTAAATAATGTGGATTGATGTGGAACAATGTGGAAAGACGAGAGTTCGTTATAGAAACTATATTTATGATCTGTTTTTAAATGACTATTTTATGTCAAAAATGCTGGGAAAGCATTTTGACCGTCTTGTAAATGAGGTCGTGGAGACCTATCTGATAAAGTTGCAATAGCTGACGAAGAGTCAACGGAGGACATCTCGCATAGCAAGGTCGGTCTTGACCAGCCTCAGTTCGATTTAAATGGTGAACTTCCGATACGGTGGATGAGGGACTAAGGAAGCGGCCTATGAGTGAAGCGCTAGGTGACCTGCGAAGGATCCTAGAGGGTGCTGACCATACGGTGCTTGGGCTCTGAGTCACCAAAGATACCCACACATACGTCGCGGAAGATATTGGAACAAGGAGTAAGAGTTGGTTTCTGAATTCGGGCATAGATCTGGTTGATTGACCTTGCTGGTCCTCAACGGAGGAGTCCATGGCTCTTTTATATGGATCTGTTGGTTGATCTTGCTGATCTTCGACGGAGATTCCATTTTGATTTTTATAAGTGAATATATTTCCGGGTACTATGAGCTAGGAACTATTGAAAAGGCCCCTGAATGGACAGGTGGTGAGCGTTCTGGTTGCTAATGATGCCATAAGTACACCGATGAAGGAAAAATTAGAAATTAAGATTCAACCGGATTAATTTTGGAGGATTATGATCAGTGATACTATAGTTTCATTAAATTATTATTTTAAAGACAGCTGAATCTGTAAAAAAGGCAATTTCATATTGGGTGTGTAAGTGGTGTGACTAGTTTTAAGTTTGCATGAATATTCGCTAGGGGGCCTGAGAACTCTTTTCCCTGGTACACGAGACAAAACCTTACCAAATTCTTAAATGGACCTCATCACTCACTACAATGGTTGGGTGGTTAGCTAACCCACGGGACTGGATGGGGTTAGGCTGGACTAATGGATCCCTAAAAGGAGACTCAATTTTGTTATGGTACGATAGATGAAGTAAATCCCGGATAAAAATTATTCTATGGAAAAGAATCAATGGCTGTGCCTCTCAATGAGGAAAAAAGCTTTGGTCTCTATGATCCAAGTGTAAGTCTTTTCCTTGATCTGACTATGATACTTTCGGGCTCGATCAGATTAGTTCAGTTAGTTCAGGCTCTTGACTAAGTTAGAGTAAAAATATCCTGGAGGAATCGCTTGTGCTTTCCGGGCGAGGGAAGTTTTTTCGGGTTCGATTTTGGAAGAACCGAGGGATTAGTTTCTTGTCCGGATATCCGTGGGCGAGGCCTCGAGTGAGGGACCCTGTCCCATGCAAGAAGTGCTACTTCTGTTGCTAGCATCCCTAAATTTGTTGCGCGGAGGGGACATGGATCTTTCAGAGAGAGCCTTGTTGGTGCAATCTTTGGACACTCAGTCAATACCTTGGGAGCTTGTCATCTATGTACATGGTTGTGTTGACTATAGGAGATGCCACTTGACTTGGACCAATGTGAGATGTATGTTCTACCGATGTTGATGACCTCCTTGTCTCATTTACAAAACCTTCTTTTCTTAGAGATGTCACCTCATCCAAGGGCTCATGCCACGTAGTTGGTAGTAGGGTTTGTGTAGGGGAGATGTTGTGGTCAAGTCTCCAAGTGTGGGTCACATCATTATTGCAGAACCACATTATTTGTAAATGTGTTCCAGCTTGAGGGGTGCACATTGAGAGAAGGAGTATGGTGTGGGTACTCCTTTTGGATAACATAATGCAGCGATATTTTCCTTCACATTGTATCCACCCAAGAAATTTGACCCGACCTTTTGGGTGGAGTTCTATGGATGGCCCAAAAATTCTCGTGAATATCTTACTCTTAACACATTATTTGTTTCTGGTTTAGTCGATGCATCTATATCATCATGTGGCTCCATTGTGTGAATATCTTACTCTAACACATTATTTGTTTGTGGTTTGGTCAATGCATCTGTATCATCATGTGGCTTCATTGTGCTTTTGTCTCCTTGTCCCCTTCTAGTGTCTTAGGTGCACTATGCATGGGCATACCTAAATGTTGCTTGTTTGCACCACTTGTTTGTGAGAGCAGGGTGTCTGTTGTGACTTGGCACTCCCTCTTCATCAAGTTCTCTAAGCTGGGAGAACCTCTCCAATGTGTTTTCCTTGCAATAAAGCATGATACTTGGCAATTTGTAGTAAAGCATTGGCCATATCAGTCATCACTCATGCATCATAAAGAAAGATCTTGTGCCTACATCCTTCAGCACCAGCAACCAACTACCATGATTGCATTCTGAGAGATTTGTTGTTAGTGTAGATGTAAGTCGATGAGATCATCTTCCTGCAATGGAGAACCAATGTAAACGCTATGATTATGTCATGCAAAGACATGAAAATATGGAGTTAAACTTTAGCATTGGGATGGCACCCCAATGATTGAATCGAGCTCCCCACTAAGCTAAGCCATGAGTCCATGCATGGGATATTAGTAGGCTAAACCTTTTAAGAATTAAGAATCATGGGTATCTAGAGCATGCAACAACAGAAGCAATGGAAACAAGAGGAGAGCAAGTATGAAAGAATGAACAAGCATAAACAACTTATTGAATCATCATGAAAACGCCATAGCTTAAGAGAGGACACAAGATGTATAGAAAGCTTCTTGTATTACTTTCTATTTCATGTGTTACAAAAAGTAGGGTCTCCTTCCCTTTATATAGGGTCCACCAAGGTCTAGGGTTGGGCTAACCGTAGATCCCTTTTCCACCTACTTTATTTGAGTGTGTTCACACCTCCATTACCTCTTCCTCTCATCCTTAACCTTGTACATCATATATTTCAACACCCCCTCTTAATGCCACCATGGGACAAGGTGAGCATTGGACATACAAGTTCAAAAAAGACCCCCTCTCAACCATAGGATAGAAGATAAGGTAGGTAGCCTTTATATGATAGGCTTTTACAAAAGAGATGAGTTATAGAGTAATGTGGTTCACTCCCAATTCTAGCAAGCATACTTCACTCCTCAACTAGAAGAGTTACTCGACATGTGAGAAACTTACAAAATTCCCTCAACCTTAGTGACATCTTTGGTACAATCTCTTCCAAAATGGCCGATTTCACCACACTTGTTACATTTTAGCTTTAATGGATCTTTCTTGAAGCATTGAGATTCAACATGCCCCTTCTTCTTGCAAAAAGTACATTTCAAGCTAGATTTAGACGTACCATGTTTCATCACAAAGGCTTGAGTTTTCAATGTAGATGTAGGTCCACCCTTTGCTTTGCCTCTAACATCTTCTTCAAGAAGTGCTGCAACAATACTTTCAAATGTTGGATCTGGAAGGTACTTCAATGTGGTCACAAGGCTATCGAACAACGGAGGCATACTCTTCAAGAGCACATCAATAGCATCATCTTCTTCAACTTTGGCATCAATGCTTGCAAGTTGTCCCATAATGCTATTCATCTCGCTGACGAAGTCTCCAAGAGAGCCACCCTTCTACATCTCAAGGCCAAAAAACTTCACCTTAAGTGCAATCTTTGAGTGCTTTGCCCTGGCTCCATAAAGCTTCTCAAGCTCATCCCACACCTCTTTTGCCAATTTCATACCTGTCACAAGATGGATGAGTTTTTTACATATATGAAGTGCAATGATAGTATGAGCCCGCTCATCATCTTCTACCACCTCCAGATCTTCAAGGTCCACCTTCTTCGTGCCTTTTACCAAAGGCCATAAACCTTTGAGCATTAGCATATATCTTACTTGAACTTGCTAATTATGGAAACCCTCATCATCAAACTTCTCAATTGAGGCTCCAATCTTCTTCGACATGATTCATAGGGGTTGGAGAGGTCTTACCACCTGCAAAAACAAGGGTAGTGTCTAACTCCATTTACAAGGCAGAAAATAATTCAAGGTTGATTTGATGAACTAAGAACACTTCTTGATAAACAAGAGCCCTCTTGAATCCTTTGGTTTTGTAAGCCTTGGAAAAAAAAAAGGGTTGAGAAAACCTTTGTAGAAAGGTTTTTTTTTTGGGACCAATAACATATATTTATATTAACTATTCAAAATCAGGCATACATCACCCCCAAAGACTCAACTATACAAAATCAAGCATGCATCACCCCCAAAGACTCAACTATCTACTCCTTTTTAACTTCATTCAAGATTTTACAAAGAAATTCCCATCTTTCATCCTCACACAAAAAACTAGACTGATCCCACGAGATCTCATACCCCAGTAATAAGCAAGCCTCCATCATGGCCTCAATAGTGCAGCCCCGCCGAGGAGACTGTTTTTCTAGCATACCCCCATGCTTTGACCACATCTTGATAGTAGTTCTAGTTCCGACTGGGTTCTCAATAAAGGCCACAAAGGTGTGATCCATATGTTTTTCCTTGCGGTACCATATTTGTGTTTCAGGACCAAATATTGGAGGCCTTTTCTTCTCAATCCAACACCTCACCTATAGCCAACAAATCAACATTAGGGAGAGAACCCTAGTATGCATGAAGCTCAGCCAAAATCATGGAAATAATCAAGGCATGTTCCTTTGCAAGTTCTGAATCAGCAAATCCAGCTCCAGAGATCTAATTTTATTTACATTATATACAGACAAGCACATGCATATACATTTATACATCGACTCATTATCCTGCAATCCTATACATGTAGCCCTCAAAAACACAGTTTCATTTTTGTTAGTCTAGATTTCCCATAGAATGCAAGTTCTGACAATGCTAAACACCAACCCACTGTGCTCATCATTAACTACCCACTTCCCAAGTAACCAGTCCTCCCAAAAGGTTTGCATATTCAGACCCCTCTCTATCCACAGTCATTTTGCACCAAGTGCTCCTTACGGCTGGGCAATCCCAAAACACATGCTTGCCACTTTCTGTTGAAGATGTGCATCAGGGCAAATTCCACTAGCCATGTTTCTTTTTTGCATCTTATAACCAATAGGTAGTGCCCACATGCTAACCTTCCACAAAAAAAACTTGAAACTTCCTAGGGACCTGACAGTTCTAGATCAAGTGCCATCTCTTTTTCCAACTAGAAGCACTCCACTTTACATTCCACATTTTGTTACAATACATAACATTGGCATACACTCTTCTCATTAATGCATAAATATCCCTGGTTTTGCCCTCCTTTAATTTTACATCATTAATCCAAGACCAGTCCTTGATCCAGATTGAAGTATCAGTGGCTGTGGAACATAATTCACTATGCAACATCTCCATCACCT
This sequence comes from Cibotium barometz, assembly GCF_041138505.1. Taxonomy (NCBI): domain Eukaryota; kingdom Viridiplantae; phylum Streptophyta; class Polypodiopsida; order Cyatheales; family Cibotiaceae; genus Cibotium; species Cibotium barometz. The sequence goes on along the minus strand of NC_141107.1, from coordinate 31,155,359 downwards.
GAGTCATCAAGTCTCTCTCTCTCCTGGTTAACTGAAACTCCTTAGATAAGAGGTTCACCTATTTCCACCCAACCACATCCATGTCCCAACAGTCAGCCAGATATCTAATACCTTTGTTATTAAGAATCTTTGCCACTTCAGTATCAAGTGCAGCTAAGGGGGGATTGAACTTATGAGTCCACCATAACCCCAATGACAGCATGGAGTTCCCAGTTACCCTCCCCCCACCATCCCAAGCCATGAAGCCCATATTATCTTTCCAGAAATTACAAAGCATTTTGCAAAAATCTAAGCATGTGACTTTCAGAGGAGCATGTGGAAACAATGTCTTTCTAGTTTAAGTTCCCCCATCTGTCCTTGGCTATCAGCCATTTCCACCAATTCCATTATCATTAAGGCCCAAGTGGAACATTGAGATAGCACCCTAGGCAGCATCAAAGTCCTTCTGGTAGCACAATGAGTGGGAAAGTGATTGATACCAATACCCCCTTCCGTTTTAGGCACTGACACCTTCTCCCAGGCCAACCAAGCAAGAACTCTTTTCTTACCAATACCATTTCTCCACAGAAAGTCCCTGATAGGTCCTATGATTTCCTTTCAATGACACTTCCCAAATTTTAATACAGGACTTAGAAACATGATATAAGCATTCAACACTGAGTTGCAAATATCAATTCTGTTATGGAAGGGAACTTTCAAACCTTCCCACTTTTTTAAAATTTCCACAAACCTATTAATGGCCCACATTAGGAGCTGTTTATTAATAAGTCCAACCCCAAAAGGAACGCAAAGTAGTCTAACAATATGACCCTTTTGTACCACCTCTCATCCCCACCTCCGAAGATCAAAGTCATTGTCCTTAGTCAAGCTTATGACCTAGACTTCAAAATACTACAATTAGAATCTGATGCATTGGCATACTCCTATACAAGTTCTAGGGCCCATCTCACATTGTTGTTCTCAGCCTTTAAGAATAACAGAGAGTCATCAGCAAAGCATTGAATTACCAGTTGCTCACTATGCTTGAGTTTTAAACCTGAAATCTTCCCTTCACTGCAAGCTAGCTCTAATGATAAAATTAGAGGGTGAGAAGCAATAGCAAAAAGTAGGGGGGCTAATGGGCAACCTTGTCTGACTGACCTATTGATTTCAAATCCCCCCTACAACTCTTCCATTAAGAAGCACTTTAGAATATCCACCCAAGGAGAGAGTATAAATGCATGTAGCCATTTTAGCTCCAAACCCCATTTTTTCCATCACCCTAGTAATGAATGACCACTGTATCCTATCATAAGCTTTCTCTAGGTCCAATTGTATCATAATGCACTTCTATTGAGTTTTAATGGTGGTGGCCACATCTCTACCCGGTAGAGTAGCAAAAATATTATCATAAATAGACCTGCCTTTGATAAAACCACGTTGATTTTGGAGATAACCTCTTGCAACATTCTGAGGGCAATCACCTTAGCCAGAATTTTATACATCACAGTCAATAAAGTAATAGGCCTCCAACGCCCAAACCTACTACAAGTAGTATGTTTAGGGATGAGTTTCACAAGTAGTCTGTTTAGGGATGAGTTTCACAAGTCCTTCTTTAAAGACCTTGTCCCAAAGACCCAATTTAAAAGCTTTCTTGCAGATGTCAGCCACCACCTCTTTTAATGAAGGCCAAAAGGCTATGAAGAACTCAGTTGAGAGACCATCCCAAAACAAGGAGCTTTCTCCCTTCCCAGCTTTAGCAAAGCACACCAGCACTCATCCATCTCAATATCTCTTTCTAACCACTTGGCTTTATCAGGATCCACCTTCTAAGTAAGAAGGCCAAGAAATCTATTTTCAGCTTGAAATCTCCTCAAGGAGTAGTCCTTTTTGAGACTCAGGATTGATCCCAAGAACGTATCCCATTTTAGAGCAAGTGATTTGGTGTCATGTATAGGATTACCATCCTCATCCAAGATGTTCCCCACAATCTCTCAATCACCTTTATTCTTGGAGAGTTTAAAAAACCTTTTGTTAGGTTTTTTCCTGTTGTTGAATAGATTCCTTCTAGCCCAATACTCATGTTCTCTATAGCATTTATCCTCCTCAGCTTTGATGTTGGCCTGACACTTAAAATACAACTCAGTGTCATCAGAATCCAATCCTATAGTCTGCCTCTTCAAGAGCAGATCTTCAAGAAAAGCAGACCATTTTTTTTTCTCACCTCTCCTTTCCTCAGCCCTCAGTTTACCCACAGCTCTAACGATACCTTGCATCTCATTGGGCAAACTGCTTCCATGAACCCTCAACCCCCTTTCTCCTTTTTAATTTATTTATGGCTTCTTTAGTATATTCCACAAAAAGAGGGTCTTTCAGGAGTAAATTATTCACTCTTAATTTCCTTGTTGAAAAATGAGATAAATCCATATCAGTCCCATCAGAGTGAGACCAGCTCCACTTCAAAGCCTAGATGGTCAGATAAGGTAGAGTTATAATCCACTACCACCCTCAAAGTATGAGGTACCCACCATGAGGCCTACTGACTAAAGAAAACTCTATCAATTCTTGATGAGGAGAATAAATATTGGAGGCTAAAATACGTGTGTCCCAGTTTGTCTCTCCAGTCCCCAAGATACTAGCTATCCTTAAGCCCCAAGCCCCTTCTAAGCTCTTCCCATTTCCCTTTTTCCTTCCCTATAAGAACATTACTGCCACCACATCTATCAACAACTCTCTCTACCACATTTAAATCCCCTAATATAATGTAAGGAACCTGAACATTTAACCCTGTAATCCAATCCCACATACTACTCCTAGCCTTATGATTATGAGTCCCATACACATTAATAACCCATATTCTTTCACCATCTACTACAATCTCTACAATCAATATTCTTCCCTCCGGATGATTAGGTATGATACTAGGGTTAAGATCCTTTTTAGCTGAAGTCATGACTCCACTATAACTTGAACTAATACCACCATAGAAAATTTCCCAATCCCTGAAGCTATTTAACCTAGAGGTTCTCCCAAAAAGGTTGTGTTCCTGTACAGCCTAAACAGACAAGCCCCAAGACTTCACTAAATCCCAAAATATAGCATTTTTCTTCTTGTCTTTCACATTCCACGTGAGCCCCTTGAACTCATTAATGTTCATCATGTTAATGCAGTTTCCGGGACCATTTCCACTTCCTCACCATCCCTCTAACTACTCTGAACAAGATCAATCTCCTTTCTTGTTTCATGCAATACCCTCTCAGAAAAATGTTCTACCAACAAAGAGTTCTCTCTCTCAAGCAGTGGGCTATAGGGGTTAGAAAAGATGATAGAATCCAGATTCTCACCCCTCCCATTCTTCCTACTCTCATAACCTCGGCTACTTTGGGCCTTCCTAGCCTCAGCCTTACTTTGCCTAACATTGGCTTTGGTTTTAACTTTATCCCAGCCCCCTTCTTTCTTATTCTCCCCAATTTCTAACACTACTTCCTTCCCTTTAGATTCTACTTTCTAAGTCTCCAGAGGAACACTCTCCTTGTCGCTTCCCCCTCGATTCACCACTTTAGCCTCCTCCGTTGTGGATTCTAGGGCAGGGCAATCTTTGGTAATATGCCCAAAGGCCCCACATCTGAAGCATGCACCAGGAAATGCACCAAACTTGAGGCCTAACTCCAGTTTACCTAGTTGGCCTAAGTCTACCTCCACGGATTTTAGAGTCTCATTAGATGGGTTCCATCTCTGATGCACACACTGTTACCCTGCTTTCCTCCTACCTCATCACCAAGAACAAACAACACTGAGAACCAAGGGACTGGGCTATGTCACGCAGCACATGTCTAAGCCAGAGAGCCAGTCCAATCACTTCAACCCAAACCGGGCATGCATTCTGTAGACTTTTATTGACATTAAACAAAGGATCAAACGAAAAGACATGTACCAATCTTTGACCAAAAAAAGGGTCCCTTGGCAAACAACTCAGACACAGACTACCCTTTGATAAACAACACATTGAAAAAACTATTTCCCAGATCGAAAATCTTAGACATAGAACAATCATGCAAGATACTTTTCTAAAGCCACTTACCTAATTCGCCCTTCGAGGACGGTGGCTTGCCCAGACAGAAAAGAAATACACTACACATTGAGAATAACCCTACCTGGTTTCTAATGAACTCTTGGCTCAGCTTCAGGCATACCTTACTTTTCACATGGTTACAGAGTCTTTCGTTTAGCTAGTCAGGAGCGCACTTCCTCTTGACGCACTCCACCTCAACCTCCTCACCTCACCTCTAATAAAAATATTTCTAATATGCATTTTTCTATGCCTAGAATGAAAATAACACACTTAGAATACACAAACAGTGGGGATTAATCTTTTTGAATAATAAAAGATAAAACTTATTTTACAAAATTTAAGAAAATTTACCATAACCTCCTTTGTATGCACACGAGAAGATTAAACTCTCCACTAACCCACTCGCCTTTCACATGCACGACACTTAGGAGGATCAGAGGATCAGATCTAACTCAACACTCCTACTCTCTCACTCAACACTCCTACTCGTACTCCCACTCTCACCTTTGTAGAAAGGTTTAAAGACCTTTGGAAGAGCCCTCTGTGTTTCCGCTTGGGAACTTGGATATAAGAAAGTTTTTTTAAAAAAAAAAACTTAAGGAAAAAATAAGAATAACGATTTGAGAAAAAAACGCAGATCTGAAAAAATGCAGATCTTCTGTTGCGCCGCCTGCATGTTTGCTGAGCTCTGCTGCTATAGAGAAGACGTTGCTCACAGTGCTATCATTTGTGTTGTTGTTTGCGTTGTTGCTGCCAGACTTGCTGTTACAGGTGAAGACGCTGCTCACAGTGCCGTCATTTGCATTGCTGGTTGCGTTGTTGCTGCCAGACTTGCTGCTACAGGTGAAGACGCTGCTCACAGTACAGACGGGCCGCTGTTGTAGATGCTGGCGTTGCTTATTAATTTTTACCTCACAGTGAGGCGATGGCGGTTCTGTAAAGAAAATCATTGACAGACTTGCTACAGAGGGAGAACAGATGATTGACAGACTTGTTGTAGAAGAAGAGCTGCCAACTCGTTGTCGGATGTCACTGTAGTGAGCAACCACTACTATTGATATAGACAACATTGCTGCCGTCAACGTTGAGACCCTTGCACAAGGCAAAGTTACCTCCTTGTGGAAAGATCTCCTTGCTTAGTGCTCCTCTTTCTACAATCCTTGGAGGCCTTTCCACCACCACACCTCTTTTGCCTCAAGAAGGTTGAAGCTTTGAGACTAGCTTAGATTGTGAAGAAGAGAGAGAGAAGGATCTCAACCATACTTTGAGAATGGCTTAGATTGTGAAGAAGAGAGAGAGAGGGATCTCAACCATACATGGTTTTGATACCATGTTAAAAGTCATGAGTATCTAGAGCATGCACCAACGTAAGCAATAGAAACAAGAGGAGAGCAAGTATGAAAGAATGAACAAGCATAAACAACTTACTAAATCATCATGAAAACACCATAGCTTAAGAGAGGACACAAGATGTATAGAAAGTTCTTGTATTACTTTCTATTTCAGCCACTCCAAAGTTGGCTTACCCTTCTCCTTCATGTGCTACAAAAAGTAGGGTCTCCTTCCCTTTATATAGGGTCCACCAAGGTCTAGGGTTGGGCTAACCCTAGATTCCTTTTCCACCCACATGCCCACTTTATTTAAGTAAGTTCACACCTCCATTACCTCTTCCTCTCATCCTTAACCTTGTACATCATATATTTCAGTATTAAGTCCACCACCATTGCCGAGGACCTTCTCAGCTTGGGCTAGCAAAGCTTTGTTATTTGTGGCCTTCCTCCACTCCTTACACATTAGCATGTGCAGTGCTTGCTCTTTCTTCACAACATACTTTCTTGTGCTACTGTTGAGACTCTATAAATAATAAGAACGCTATCTACTTGAACACTTGTTGCACTTCATTCCAATTGGCCAAGGCCTCATCAACCATAAAGCCTCAAAAATAAGCTACAAAAAATCCATTTCTCATCATCACTTCATTGAGAGAATTCCAAAATTTTGGTTGTGTTGTTACATCTTCAACTTTTATTTCATAGGTGGCAATAGTAAGGATCTCATGTAAGATACAGCATACAACAATGTCAATGACCAATGGTTAAGGCATCTATGTTGCCCGTTTCCCATAGGATCTACAAAGCATTTTTTATTACATACCCAGGATCGTACACATGGCATGCAAGTGTTACCCAATTCTAGACTTGATGGGTGTGGTTAAATTAAACCCATGAATGATAAAGATCTCCACTCCCTTTTGTACATTTCATTCTATTGACAAGATTCATTGCACGGAGGTAGGTCCCTTCGTTGACATTTTGAACCAGGGATTTCGTGATCATGTTAACAAAACCTATTGTTAACATATTAAAACTTGTGATCACATTGTATATTCACATGACCTGAGCAATGACCTGCCACAACCCACTAGTCCCGTAACACCTCCGGGCTTTTGGTTTTCCCGGCGGCGGGCAGAACACCGACGGGGTTCTATTCTGTTTATAAACACTGCCCGACACCTATCGTGGAACTTTTGGGGAGATAGTCCTTGTTTTGGGGGCGTGATATCTCTCCTCAAAGTACTTGTAGAGCTCTCGAGTTGCTAGAAGTGTCCTCTTGGGAAGAACGTCCTTATCTTAGGGGCTGTCGTCTTTCCTTGTAGGCACTCCTAAGGCTATTGAGCCACTCGTCCTTAGTTCTTTGAATTGGGGGCAGGGTGTGGTTCGTAGCTAATACTTGCGGAGATTTAGGGACAAATTTGGAGTCATTCAGCTTTGCATTTGAGCTACGTAGGTAATCTACCTCATTCTGCTTTATGAATGGTTTGATGGAGCCAAGAGTCCTGCTTAGGGCTTGTATTGGTTCTTGATACTTGATATAATTTAGAGTAGACAAGGGTCTATTGTCCTATACTAGAGTATTAGGCAAGCATAGATCTTTGATTTTCTTTGTGAATGTTAGAGAAGGTCTATTGTCCTATACTAGAGTATTGGGCAAGCATAGATCTTTGATTGTGTAAAGTATCCTTAATTAGGTACAAAAGGCATCCTTCATTGGGGGTGCAATGTGCATGATAGTTTCGAAGTAGTTTTGTAGTCAGACCTTGCAAGATAGTTTCGAAGTAGTTTTGTGTTATGTGATGATCTTTTGTATTTGTCAAGATAGTTTCGAAGTACTTTGTCTGCTAATGTATGTTTTGTAATACGTGAGTGACTGTTGTTTTTTCATTTGTGTATTCATTGTTATATGCTTGGTTGAATAGGTTATTTGTTGAGATGGAGGACAATGTTGGATCCAGTGATACCTCCAATAGAGTCCAAATTTCAAATAACAGGAAAAAAAAGGCACCTGGGATAGAGTGGCAATATGCAATTAACGTTGGTGATCGATTCATAGATTGGGAGTGTAAGCTATTCCATGCAGTAAAATCAGGTAGGGTGCCTCGACTAAGAGAACACTTTTTAGGCGGACCGAAGAAAAAGTCATGTACCCACCCCTCTGCACCTATAGTGGCCAAATGCATAAGAGAAGAAATTCAAAAGAAAGATTCAAGAAAACATGACACTCCTACCGTTAATGTATCAAGGCAGCAAGAACATTGTTGTTCTAATCATCAAACTCCCGCTACATCGCTTGCTTGTACCCCGAACGTCAATGTGCAACCAGAAATTAATCTACCCAGTGCATCTTCCTGTAAGCGAAACTTTGACGTAGGAAATATACCCATGCATCAAACTTCATTGCAAGAAAGCCTACGTCAATGTCGGCTCGATGATGCACAACTCCCCCTTGCTGAAGCGATTTACTTTTCTGGGAGTGCTATGATGATGGTGGACAGTGAGCATTGGAAGAGAGCATGGAAGAAAATTGGTGAGTTTGGACTAGGGTTTTCACCGCCTACGTACCATGCTATGCGAAATGATCTATTAGAGAAATGTTATGTGCAAGTAAAAGAACGTGTACAAAGAATAATTCTTAGCAATATAGAGCTTTCTGGATGTAGTATAGTAAGTGATGGATGGTCTAATGTACAAAAAAAACCATTACTAAAAAAAAGGTTATTTCACCTAGAGGTGAGACTTTCATCCGTGCCGTGGATTCAGCTGGTTCAATTGAAAACTTGGGCTTACATTGCTCAAGTCATTGGCTCTGTGATAGAGGAAGTGGGTGCCAAAAATGTAGTCCAGGTCGTCATGGACAATGCAAAGAATTGCAAAAATGCATCCAAAATCCTACAGCGACAATATCCACATGTTTTTCCGGTAGGCTGTAATACTCATAGTTTGAATCTTATATTAAAAGATTGGTATAAAAGTGATGATACCAAATGGTTTGCCTCAATCGTCGACACTGCTCACCAGCTTGTGAGATTCATGCTCAAGAGACAGAGAGTGTTAGATATTTTTCGACCTCGCATGTCAGTTATGTTAAAGCTTCCAGCGGAGACTAGGTTTTGCACTCACTTTTACACTTTTGAGTCTCTTCTTCGAAATAAAGATGCAGTTTGCGAAACATTTACATGCATGGCATTTCATGATTGGGAGAGCACTCAACTTGAAAAAGTGAAAGAGAAAATCAAAGTCTTGAAGGTAGCGCTTACGAGAAGAAGTTGGTGGAACAGTGTGATGGATGCATACCATGTAATGATGCCTGTTATGTATATCGTACGAAGTCTTGATCAAAGAGCGCCTAATCTTGGAAAAGCATGGATGCAATGGTGGACTGTCCAGCGGAGTCTGGAGTGTCCTGAGAAATTAGAGCATTCAGTGGTGGAAAAGCAATGGCGTGTACCATTCTCCAGTAGACAAAGAAAAGTCCTATTGAAGTACTTTCATGCTAGATGGATTGGAGCGCATTCACCACTACACAGTACTGCTTACATGTTAGATCCTGAATATTGGAATATGGATTTGATGTCCAACGTTGAGGTGGTGCAAGATTTTTATAAAGTGGTAAACACTTTCTATATTAATGTTGATGATCGTGTAAAGTGCATAAAGGAGATGACCTCATTTCGATTGAAAGAGGGTTTATTTTCCAACTCCCTTGTTCAACAAATGGCTAAAGAGCAACCTGCATGGAAGTGGTGGATGATGAATGGTGGTGAGCATTATGCTTTATTGCGCAACCTTGCGATGAAGGTTCTAAGTCAGTGCTCTTCAAACTCAGGCTCAGAAGAAACTGGAGCATGTACAAATATATTCACAGTACTATTCGCAATCGACTTCTTGCAGATCGAGCAGATAAACTTGTTTACATGTATTGCAATGAAAAGATCTTGCGAGACATTGAAAGCGAAGAGTATGAAGAAGATATGCCTAGATGGATGTACAATTGTGATGATGTAGTAGACGAGAACTTTGATGTTGGACGCACGTCGTGCACCACCCTTGAGATAGAAGACAATTTAGACATTGACTTAGATGAGCTTAATCTAGCAGACGAGAGGGTAAACGGTGAAAGAATTTTGGAGCAAGATACTGACATAGAGGAAGAAGTCATTTCATTAATTTCATAAAAAGTACTTGTACAAATGATCGTATTTGGAGAAATTATCAATACAAAAGTAAGATTTATGTCTTTCTTAGCTTTCATCTTGAAATAAATTGCGAATTGCACTAGGAGTTGCATCTAAAGGTCCTGGTGGTTTATATTCGCTAGCCATGCCGAACACTATATAAATACCTTGTTTTATTGGGACACTGCACAATGCACATGTGGAAGTATTTTGCATTTGCCTCACTAAACATATTAAGTGGTAGTAGTGTCCACATGGTAGTATATACTGGTCGCTCCACCCATCGAATACTTTGTAACATATAGGACATTGGGGGGTGGAGGAACTAGTAGCCTCAGCAGAAACTCCCACAAGATCAGGATGTATCAAAAAATGAGAGATGTGGTTTCCTTGGCGCACAGGAGTAATGTGTGAAGAGATGGTCTGTACATCTTGGCTGATCTTTGTGAGCTGCTCTTGAATCCCTCTATTGGCCGGGGGAGGAGTTGACGCTTGAGATAATCGCTCAGCTTCTTTCTCCTTCTCTGCTAGCTGTGTCCCTAAGCTTTCTTTGACCTTGTTTAACTCCAATCCAGCACCCTCCACCATGAGAGCAAGTTCCTCCCTTGTGAATGTCACTGTCTCTTCACGTATGTCGTGGGTGTTGATAGTGGCCTCTCTGGAGGCAAAGTCCACTGGAGTTTCTAGGATAAATTGTGCATATAGCATCTTAGCAAAATAGAGTGGAGCGTCGGCGTTATGGAGAGGACGACCGTACACCTCCAAGAAAATGCGTTCGGCATTAATTTTGATATCATTGTGAGTGCAACGTGAAATCTTCCATCTTCCCTTCTTAATCTCGCCATCTGGACATGGCCATATTTCCTTTATCATCTCTGTGGTTACGCGTTTGTTTATGTCTTTCCATTGGGCATAAGTAGGATTTGTCCATTTCGACAACCTGCATGCTGTTCTTGTAGCTTCGCGGGCTGTCAGGCCATGTGCAGGGGCCTTCATTCGCTCATATGCCTTCTTGGCTAACTCTTGATGCTCGTTTGCTTGCGCCTCTGCCATATCTGCATGAACGTAAATGACTTTAGGATTTTAATGAACTGTAAAGATCAACGTAAGATAAATTGACCATTATCCTCAAAAACTTAAAGTTTAACACCACCAGAGGAGATATGTATTGCAAAGACTCAATGAGAAATATCCACTTGACTCCAAAAATACTTCAAACAATGCGCGCACATCAAATTTTGAAGAGAAAATATAAACTTAAACACCACAAGAGGAGAGAGATATTGCAAAGACTCAATGAGATAATATTTCAAACAATGGACACATCAAATTTTGAAGAGAGAAACAAAGTGCCATTCCTTAAACTTAATCTCCTGATACTGTATCATTACAAAATTGGGGTGAATGACACCGATAATACTACAAGAGGACATTGTGCCCTCGTTAGGTCAGTATTTAGTGATCTAAAAAATTACACTACTTTGCAAAATTGATTTTCGCTCATCGCGATTAGGCAGGCACATCCAATTTTTGACTCTATAAATAATAGTATCCATGGTAACTTTGTCATAGGAACTATTGTCCATCCACAACTCTTGTACTTTCTGCCAAAAGTCATATAAAGTTTGTAATAAATATCCTAAAGCAAAAACATCAGATGCAGGAGTGTATGCATCTGCCAAAAACGGATCATAAAGTTCCGGGGCTATCCACGACCGTTTATTTCGTTCTCTGTCTGCGTAGGAGTCCGCCTGTGCCACCTTCTCAGGGTTCTTGTCTGCTTCAAATACAAAATTGAGAGACACCCATTTTTTTGGGCGCTCTCAGCACTAACCCCCAATCGATAGTACCTACGCGTGGCTTCAACTCTTTTGTAAAATCCAACACTACATTGAATGGATGTAGGTCGGTATGTACAATTCCTTTGTAGTGCTTTCCACAAAAAGTAATGTGCTCCGGCAAAAATGATATACCTTTAACTGTATACTCTTTTACTGTGCCAAAAACACCAGAGCCTATTGTTCGCCCTTCGAATAGAGCCTCGTGCGGGATGCCAATGAGGTGTGTGCACATAGAATTGTAGATTGTACGATTAATGGTACTTGTCCCACACGCATCTGTCGGCTGGATGTTGCAACGACGTCCTGGGCAATGCGCACTCTTTTGGGGAGTGACTCTGCATCCAGCGCCTTCATGCGCTTGCTCTTGGCTCTTTGCTCGCTCCATACAACGTCCCATAACTGTAGACGATGCATATTAGCTTCAGGCGGGGCAGCATCTCTAAGATCATTGCATGCTACACGCATGCTCCCCAAAATGATTCGTGTTATATGTTGATGGTTGAAATCTGCTATCTTCTGTCTATCAAGCAACTCAGCGTTGCCTCCGCTTCGAAGTCGACGCTGTGCATTTTTCCATATCTGGTCTATTAGATCTCGCATGAGTATCTCAGACTCATTGATCTTTTTGACGACATCATCAGCACATTGTGACACTGTGATGACTGCTTCAATGCGAATTGCTCGTAGAACGATTTTACGCTCTTCAGGGGAAAGCATGTTGGTCGTCTTCGTAAATCTAGCAAATATCACTAAACAAAAAAAAACAGAATATTAAACAACATTACCGAAATCAACATCAAGCAAACGTGAGAGAACAGCAACAAGTGTATCATTACTTATCAATGTTCAAACAAAAACGGAATATCAAATAATTTTACTGAAATCAACATCATCCAATACATCATCAAACGTGAGAGAACAGCAACAAGTGTATCATTACTTATCAATGATTAAACAAAAACGGAATATCAAACAATATTACTGAACTCAACATCATGCAATACATCATCGAACGTGAGACAACCGCAACAAGTGCATTATTACTTATCAAGTGTATACATGTTGCACTCCTCATCTACACACCTATCGTGACAGAGAGAGAAAGAGAGTTATGAAGGGTATTATGAGAGAGAGAGAGAGGGGGGGGGGGAGGAAGAGAGAGAGGTGTGTCAGATAGAGAGAGAGGGAACATTAGATGACATTTTTAATAGTTTTGTGAGTTCCTAAAGAGAGGAAAATAATGTTTTGTATTCCTAAAGCACTCCTCATCTACACACCTATCGTGATAGAGAGAGAGTTGTGAAGTGTATCATGAGAGAGAGAGAGAGAGAGAGAGAGAGAGAGAGAGAGAGAGAGAGAGAGAGAGAATTGTGAAGTGCATCATGAGAGAGAGAGAGAGAGAGAGGAGAGGAAGAGAGAGAGTTGTGACAGATAGAGAGAAAAACATTAGATGACATTTTTAATATTTTTGTGAGTTCCTAAAGAGGAAAATAATGTACTGTTTTAATTTTTAAGTAAATAGAGGGAGAAAAAAGAAATTTTTAAGAATTATGTATATTTTAAGAGAAAAAAAAGAAATCCTTATCTACACATCTATCATGTTGTGAAGTGTATCATGAGAGAGAGAGAGAGAGAGAGAGAAAGAGTTGTGAAGTGTATCATGAGAGAGAGAGAGGGGGGCAGGAAGAGAGAGAGATATTCATTTTTTGGAGTTACGAATCACGATATTATAAAATAAAACGTTTAGACAATATGATGTAAACTTTGATCCATGAAATACTCATGCCGCGTTAGCAACCAAGTATTGCATGGATCAAACACAATAAAAACAATACAAGTCAAATCAAACAAATTTATGACATTTTTTCGACCGCGTTAACGATCATATGCCGTAATATGCAAACAAATTTACGGCATTTTTTCGACCGCATTAACGATCAAATGCCGCAATATGCAAAAAAAACCATATATGCACTAGCGGACGACACCAACTTGCCGCGTTAACGACAAAATGCCGCCCGATTCTATGGGAATACCAATAGGATACGAACATACACTGGCCGCGTTACCGACCATATGTCCGCATTTAACAAAGGGAAGGGAAGGGAAGGTGACATCGCCATAACGATACTATGCTTGTCGCGTTACCGACTAGTACCGCTACGACGTGCCATACTTACCATAGGACACAGACTAGCCGCGTTACCGACTAAGCGCCCCAGGGTAAGCACCATTCTGAAGAATGGCCTTACACACACACCCCTCGTGTGGCGGACCACCCACAACCTGCCGCGCATTGCGACAATGGGCGGCTGCCCGCATGAACACACACCCACACACACATCCCTCGTGTGGCGGACCACCCACAACCTGCCGCGCATTGCGACAATGGGCGGCTGCCCGCATGAACACACACCCACACACACATCCCTCGTGTGGCGGACCACCCACATCCTGCCGCGCATTGCGACAATGGGCGGCTGCCCGCACGAACACACACCCCCACACACACAAACACAAGTTTCATTACCTGTGTATACTGTCAGCAAAATGAACTCCCAAAGGGCCCCCCCGGGCCCATATATATAGAAAATTGTACCCCACCGGGCTGGATGACGACCCCGTCGCTCGCGGGACCCGCCAGGGTTTGCTTTTTCCCGACGGGACCGCCGGGTATTGCAAAACCCCGGTGGGATTTTATCCGGTTATCAGGGAGCTTCCCACCGGCTTTTTTGGGAACATGTTAACATGTTAACATGTTAATACATGTTATTAACAAAAAAAAAATTATGATCACATGAATATAAAATCATTGTTTTGAACACATAGCATGTGTTCACATGAATATAAAATCATTGTTTTGTGATCACATGAATATAAAATCATTGTTTTGAACACATAGCATGCCTCTTCATCTAACTCCTACTCGAGAAATAGGTTGCCATGGAAAAATTCATAAGTTCTATCTCTCTTCAATCTTAGGAGGCCATCATATCCAAAAGACATGTTGTTCGGTCTTGCACGAGCTTCAAAGACCATCGCTTGAAATCTACGCATGAAAAAGGAAATTACCGAAACTTAAAGGACATGTTAAAAATTTATAGGCTACTTTGACAATAGGGAAAAGTACATACCCTTTACTTTGAACGAGGGGGAATAATTCCTTTAGGTAGTCACTCAGCTCTATCATATCCACAACCTTGGATGGTAGTCTATGTGGATTGACCATGGATGTCATTACCATTTCCTTTGCTACCAACATTTTTACCTTTTTGGGTGTTGCAGTCCTATCCACATCTAGTACCTTCTTCACTATCACTCGACTCCTTTCTATCACTTGACTCCTTTCTTCACTATCACTCGACTCCTTTCTATCAATGCCCTTGAAGTGCATGGCTTCTACTGGACCTCATGGTAACATCATCATGCATGACATAATAGAGGTTGCCTCATATGATGCCAATATGTCCCCGATCCCTTACAATAGTAGCAACTAACTAGTCCATCTCATCTGTTGTTTTGCCCAAGACACATCTTTTCTTCCTCATCCTCTTGAAGTTCCCCATTTATTTTTCCAACGAAGGGTGGATAGCTCTATCGCTCAAGCATTGGAGCTCCCCAACATAATAAGTGATTATTGTGGTGCTGTTGAAAGTTACGTTTGTCATTGAAGCTTTCATCCACAAGTTACCATCATACGTCACAGGCTTCCATTGCCTCCATTGGTGGCACTTGGCTGAATGTTGATGGGAACTCTAAGGCAACATTCCCATTGTAGAACCTTGGAATCTCTACTACCTGCTTTGGAGCTTCCAACCATTGTAACATCTTAGTAAGGATGGTCAGTTTAGATTGAGCCAAGATCTTTGAGACGATGCTTTGAGTGATGCCTTTGTCTATGCTACTGTTTGAGTGTAGCAAAATACTATCAACATCTATTGCATCTTCTTTTGAGTAACCTATATTGATTGACACATGAGGGATAGGAGATTCAAGGTCAATTTGTTGATTGAAATGAGCAACTTGCCATGTCCACAATTGAAGATTACTCAAAAGTCTTCAGAGTCCTTGTACTGTTGCAAATCAATTGATGTTGTGCTCCCATCTATTAGCTACAACATTGCATAGAGGCCTCTCACTCTTTGACATGGCTCCATCCTTCTCTCCAAGAAGAGTCTAGAAACTATGGCTTTGCCTCCAACCAATGGAAACTCACTATTGTGCTACAAGCATCTAGGAACATAATAGTTGCCTCCATTCTTCGGAACATTGAGAGAGAGAGAGAGAGAGATACATATATAAATCTGTATAGGCCATATGCTTCCTATCATGCTTAGGACGGATCATCGTGATCTTTGGGTGGCTATGTGTGTAGCAAAATACTATCAACATGAGCCAAGATATTTTAGACGATGCTTTGAGTGATGCCTTTGTCTATGCTACTGTTTGAGTGTAGCAGAATACTATGAACATCTATTGCATCTTCTTTTGAGTAATCTATATTGATTAACACATGAGGGATAGGAGATTCAAGGTCAATTTGCTGATTGAAATGAGTAACTTGCCATGCCCATAATTGAAGATTACTCAAAAGTCTTTAGAGTCCTTGTACTATTGCAAATCAATTGATGTTGTGCTCCCATCTATTAGCTACAACATTGCATAAAGGCCTCTCACTCTTTGACATGGCTCCATCCTTCTCTCCAAGAAGAGTCTTGAAACTATGGCTTTGCCTCCAACCAATGGAACCCTCATTGTTGTGCTACAAGCATCTAGGAACATAATAGTTGCCTCCATTCTTTAGAACATTGAGAGAGAGAGAGAGAGAGAGAGAGAGAGAGAGAGAGAGAGAATATACATATACATACATACATACATACACACACATATATATGTACGTGTGTGTATGTGTATATACATATGTATATATGTGTGTGTACACACACACACACATATATATATGTATATAAATACATACATACATATATACAAATATATACATACATATATATATATATATGTATATGCGGCGCCCACATATATATATATATATAGAGAGACATACATATATAAATATATATAGGCCATATACTTCGTGTCATGCGTAGGACGGATCATCGTGATCTTTGGGCGGCTACGTGTGTAACAGACCTAATATGTGGGCGTATGTGGGCGTCGTTGTAGCGGCTTCGGAGTCTCTTTTCCACCATAACGAACATGGCAGCCTCTTCACTCGAGCTCTTGGCGAGGAGCTGGCGACACCAAGTCAATCCACTTCACCACTCCTTCTCTCTCTTCCAGTCCAAGTTTTTAACAGACATATGCACCAAGCGAATTGCTCACCTAAGGAAGAGCTTAGACAATAGAAGCGATGGAGTATTTTACACCAAATGCAAGGCGGTGTCATGCAGGCCTTTGGGGACTGCGGTTGCAAGCAGCACAATCGCAACTGAGAGCCCCTCTGTCCCTTCATCGACTTCTACCCCTGGTAAGTTGGGGTGAACTTGGCTCTTTAATCTGTGGTTAATTTCTTATGTGTAATTCCACATTCAGGAAGCAGCGAATCAGTGGGGCCCACGTGGCGAGCCAGCTTGGACTTCAAATGGATTCGTGACAACAAGAACGCCATCGCTCAGAACATCCGAAACAGAAATACAACCGCTGACGTGGACTTGGTAGTGCAACTCTATGACAAGAGCATTGCCTTGGGTCAGGTATGGAGGATGCTCTCTTAATTTTTTTTTAAATTTTTAGTGACCGTCAAAAAATAAGGTAAAGTGTGAAAAAAAGGACATGATTTATACTACTAGTAACCTCACTTATCTACGTGTAGGAGCCTACCCCTCCGAAAACCTCCAAACTGCGTGCCTAACCATACCGGAATAGATGTCCACATCTGAGCCCCCGCCCTAGCCTCTACTGTACATATTGCATGAAATGGGGCAGATGGGACCAGGCCAGTGTCCCATGTGAAAGGGCTAGTTTTATGGTGTCACATGGACGGGAGCTAGATCACTGCCACCCGTGTGCGACCAGTGCTGCGTCACATGGACGGGAACCAGTTTCGTATCACCCGTGTGTGATTTGCTTCGTGCTGTATGGACGGGAGTCTGTTGGTGCCACCCGTGTATAGTCAGGATGGTGTCTTACCTATGAGACTGTCACTCCATAGGAAGACCAGGACATATTTATTTATAATTGTCGCGCCAGTTTTATGCCCGAGAGGAACCTCTTGTACAAGTTTCATGAAAGGGAGATTTCATCCACTATTTGTGTACATGCATTTATGCCTGCATGCATAAATTTGTTTTTGCATGACTTGTTTGCGTGTATTTGCCTGTTATGCCGTGCGAGTACACTGGACGGGGACATCCTCAGTGTACCGTGGAATGCTGTTTGTTGACTTGGTGGTGTGGCGTGCGAACAGGTGGTAAGTATATTCATTTTCCCCTTTTGAAAAGGTGAAATTCATAAACTAGAGTAAACCTTAATTTGTTATAAGCTAATGTGTTCACACACATTTAAAGTTGGGCTGGACATTTACTTCCTAGTGTGGGTGCCCATAAGTATAAATTTTGTATTAAGGTATTATAACCTTGGATAAGCCTTTTTGCATGGAACATTTCTTAAAAATTTCCCACGTGGTGGGTTGGTGGTTTCTCTTTCTCCATTGCCTCCTCACGGCTGCCCACACCTGAAGATGGTTGGCTGTACCTGCCTACTCTCCATCGCTTGCACCTGCTGCCATCACTTGTACCTGTACTTGTTGTCCATGCCTGTACTAGTTTTGATTGTACCTGCTGTCCATGCCTGTACTAGTTCTGATTGTACTTGCTGTCCACGGCTATACCAGCCCCTGTGTACTTGCTGTCCACACCTGCTGGCTGTCCCTGGAGTACCTACAGTACTTGCTGGCTGCTCCTGGTGTACCTGCTGCAAGTACAAGTATCTGCATAGTACCTGGTTGGTTATACTTGCACACTTGTGAAGAACCTAAAGTGCTTGATTGTACCTGCTACAAATGGTACCGGTTGTATCTGGATTGTACTCACCGTACCAGGTACTCTCTTATTCTTTTTCTTATTTGAATAAATCTGAAATTTGCTAATTTAAATTCAGAAAATGCTTGAAGTTGTGTAGTGCAGGAGCATGGCATGTATATGCTGGCCATGTTCAGGAAATTCTTCCTGGTATATTTTCCTGTGTGGTGTTGTTAACCGCGCTCTCAGAGCTTCTGAGAGCCAGTGAAGGTTAAACGCACCAGGGAATTTAGGAGCAAAGCTCATTGGGGAGAACCAGGCCACGTTCCCTCCGCGGTGTACTCCTTGGCCTGCGTCAGTACGGGCGTGCCTGTTGGTGCACGGTCCCGGAAGACCAGTGAAAGGCGGGTGTCCACCCAGTGAAGGTGGGAATGAGCGTGTGATCTGGGGCTACTCTGCCCAACATCTCTTCATCGACTTGAACCCGTTCTTTTTGGTTGTTTTTACTCCCTTGTGGAGAAATCTGGCCTGTCAGGCCCGTGACACTTGTATAAATATAAATACTCCAAGAAATACAAAAAGTATTGAGGGGAGAGCCGGCCCTTTCCAGCCCCAGTGCTGGTGTCATTTGTATTTTCAGTATTTCCAGTTTTTGTGTTGCTGATGTTGTTTCCATTGTTTAATAACAGGTAAATTAAGTGTTCTAAATATGTATATATTATCTTCCGATCTGTAGGCCTCCTGTTGGGAGCGATCACAACTTCCATGCCAAGAAACACGTCTAAGTGACCCTGTACTTGCAGCCAACCAAAACAGCCCATAAACAGTCTCAAAGCAGCCCCACGCCTCCTTCCAAGAGAGAGAGAAAGCACATGTCCCTTGCTGCAGCTGCCCAACCTTTTTTTTTTCCATAACCAAGAGAGAGAAAAAGATGTGTCCTGCTGTACTGCGAGGCGAGGGACAACCCGCAGTCCAACCCTACACTCCCTGTAGTCCAGCTCGTCAGTTCTCTCCAAGGGGGAGAGAGAAAAAGAAAGAAAGATATATTAAGCGTCTACTAAAGACCCAATGGGCCTATGAGACCAAAGTGATACAATGATGTCCATGGTATATCTCATCATGGAGAGAGAGAGAGAGAGCGCTGCAGCTACTATTCAGCCCCTGCCCACCAGCCTTCCCACTTGAAATAGCACCCTCCAATGAAGCTGCAGCCGACTTGCAACCTTGGCTGCCGGCCTGTTGCAAAGAGGGAGAGAGATAAGCTTGGGGGTGAGCCTGTTGAACTGTGCACTGCCTGCAGTCTGCCCGCCTGTGCTCCCTGCTGAGCTATGCGCTGCCTGCAGTCTTCCCGCCAGTCCTCCAAGAGAGAGAGAGAGAGAGAGAGAGAGAGAGAGAGAGAGAGAGAGCACACTTCAGTCCTGTGCACCCTGCTGACCAACCGTCAAAGAGAAAAGCACACCTCTCTATGCTGCAGCCCAACCAGCCCGCCAGTCTCCTCTCGAAAAAACACACCCTTGCGTGTAGTTGCCCGACTCCCTCCAAAAGAGGAGTTTTTCTCCAATAATAGCATAGGCCCCAAGAGCCACGATTAGGTAAAAAGGGACTTCTTTTTTTTATTGGATTCTCAACCCTTTGTCCCCTCCAAACCATTGTTCCCCCCCACCCCCCTCATGGGGTTCTGAAAGGGAACTTTAATAATTTGGCCCCAAGTGTGAACGTTTAATTAAAGTCCTGTACACTTGTGTCTTGCACACTGTCCACATTGTCCACCATGTTCCCGTGCACACTTGCATAATGTCGAGAAAAACATAGGGTCGTAACATACCCCCCTCTTGAAAAATGGCAATCGTCCTCGATTGCACTCAATGGCACAGTAAGGCATCTGTCCAGTAGAGACGCCTCATATAACAAAAGCAATCGCCCTCAAGTGCATTTGGGTGATGAAACAATCATCCTACACAATATGGGTATGCCCTCGCATCAAAGTGACAAGAGACTGTTGCTTGTTCCTTAAGAACGTGCAACAAAAGTCTAAAACCAAGTGGAAACACATAACCTGTGTTAGCCAAAAACAAAACCATTCGTCATTCCACATATGATACACATGATATGACACACACATGCATTTGCAAGCAACACACTCCTCAAAATGCTTTACCCACTCCAAGGTAACAGTCTAAGGGCTGCTCGCAAGCGTTACGCCCATGGGCACCCTCCGAAAACAATGCATTCAAACAATACATCCACTATGTACTTTCCACATATGTCCATCCTTATGCTTTACCCACTCTAGTGGTACACCATCCTGCAGGACCCACAACTAGTGGTACACCATGAACATAGTAAAGTACTTGATGTATCATACCAACATACATGCCTCACATGACACAATCCGGAGTATTTCCGATGTATTCTCAAGGGTACCAGGATCCAATGGCACCGTAATACAATAATACCTCAAAAAATGTACGAATACATGCACAAGTAGAGTTTGATCCATATATCCATGAACCAAACCAACTCTAGGACTGCTCGCAAGACTTATGCCCTCCATAGAGTCTCGAAGTGCTAGCTCAGGTTGCCGTAGACTTTGAGCTCAACCAAACCATGCCATTCCAAAGGAGACTAGCTCCACAAATAGCATCATCTCAATATCCAATTGACCAATCCTGTGGTCAAGAACAGGCAGAACCATATGACAAAGATCAATGTCCCAATCTTCCTCAGTCATACATTAGTTCCAAAGGCAAAAATCATCTCTATTAACCATAGGTGTAGATAGAGTTATCCATAGTTACAGTTATAGTTCATGGTGCGGCCAACTGTGAACCATACCCAACTTTACCATCTCATATGACTAGTACACAATATCATAGAAGTCCCATAAGAAGATGTACTGTTAGCTGTTAGTACCTTCGGGTGAGACAAAAGCTGCACCAAGCGACCTCTAGATGACATTCGAGCCTGTCTGTAACAAGGGAGCGGAGGTGGTACCCCCCTCTTGAGCATCAGGTAATGCTCCAGACCCCAGCTCTGCTGAACCTGAATGAGCCGTAGCAAGAGTCGGCTCTAACTCGAAGGCATCAAGATAAAGCTGCAATTCTTGAGGTGAATTTGCTAAGTCACCCTCCTCCATCCACTTCGCATCCATCGGTGAATAGTTCTTGAACTTCACAAGACAGCGACATGAAACTTTACCTCGTACCTTTCTTTCCTTATGTGCCGGTATTTGCTCGGGAATAAGAACCTCATCAAGTTCCTCCGCTTTCGGCTAAGCCTCATCTGATACATCCTCAGGCACATCACTTCGGAAAGGTCTAAGAAGACTCGTTAGCATATTCATCCCCAGATTCTGCTCTTTTGTGGTGCCCATTTGGTCCCTTTTGCATGGCCCTTGCTTGTGGGCTGGCCACCCCTTTTTCTACTATTTTTCTGGGATTTTTCCCAGCCTTTCTGGCATTTACCAGTCGGCCATGTCCAGTAGCTCCAGTCGGCCAGCATTCCCTTACTATAAATAGCGAGTGTTGGCCTCTCTTTTCTCATTCAGTCTTGTACATATTTTGCTCCCTCACTTATGAGACTATCTGTGTCTCTTGCTTGGGACTGTTTTGCTTCAGTATATTTAGCATAGTTCTCTCCATATCTCTCTCCACCGCCTCACTGTTCGCTTCCGCCGCCCCCTCTCTCACTGTTCGCCTCTGCCCTGTGCTCCCATCGCTTCACTGTTCGCTGCTTGCCCGTCGCTTCACTGTTCGCCTTCTGTTCGCTGCGCTTCACTGTTCGCTTCCGCCGCCCCCTCTCGCTTCACTGTTCGCTTCCGCTTTCCCCCTCTCTCACTGTTCGCCTCTGCCTTGTGCTCCCGTCGCTTCATTGTTCGCTGCTTGCCCGTCGCTTCTCTGTTCGCCTTCTGTTTGCTGCGCTTCACTGTTCACTTCCGCCGCCCCCTCTCTCACTGTTCGCCTGTGCCCTGTGCCCGTCGCTTCACTCTCCGCCCTCTCTCTCTCTCTCTCTCTCTCTCTCTCTCTCTCTCTCTCTCTTCGCTGCCCACTGCGCCTTTTGTTCGCTACGCTGGCTGGCCGGCCCCTTTCCCCACCCACCCACCCACCCTTGCTCAGGCCCCCAAGGTAGCAACATAACTCTCTCTCTCTCTCTCTCCTCCCTGCCTGTGGGAAGGACTGCAGAGTGATCTGGAGGAATGGCCCCGAGTCTCCAAGAGAAACTCGAGGCCCTCGAGACGGCAATGAAGGCACTAATCAAGGAGAACAAGAAGACATCCGATTCCAACCTCAATGAGGTGGAGAACAAACTACACCGGCACATCATGGCTCTCGAAGCACGGGTCACGAACCTCGAACAAGAGAACACGGCACTCAAGGAGGAGGTGAGTGCATTGAAAGTGAATGGTAGCCAGCAAGAATACCGAGAAGGAAGAAGGGCAGATCAATGACAACACTCTCACGGCCATCAAAGAAGAGATTTCCAAGGAGATCACAAAGGACATGGAGGGAAAACTCGAAGCCAAGCAGTCAGGATGGGTTGAGGTGGTGAAGAAGAACATCCGTAAAGAAGTGAGGGAGGAGACTCAAAGGGAAGAACACCAAATCATTCACACCACCATTGAGGAGGAGAAGATGAGGCATGCCCGCCGCCTCAACATTCGAGTCATAGGTATAGCCGATACACCCGACTCCACTCCCGAGAAAGATGGACAGCTTCTATGCATGAAGCTCGGCTACAGGGAAGAGCACCCTCTCCCCTTCACCAAAGCATGGAGAGCCGGGAAAGACTCAACACGCAAGCGAACCCTCATCCTACAGTTTGCAGGAGAGACGGAGAGGGGAGGAAGAGGGTCAGACTACGAGGTTTAGAGGGAGCTCCTATTTTCTTGGATGATGATCTCACGAGGATGCAGCTCGAGTATAGGAGAGCTTGCATGCCATGAGTCTTACACGCGAGGATAGAAGGCAAGAAGGCCTTCTATCGAGATGGTCGGGTCATCATTGATGGCCGGCCCATGGATTAGCGGTTTGGGGCCTATCGGACACAGACCAGGCCACTGACAAAGATACACATGGCAGTATGGAACTGTAATGGTTCACTATGGGTGCAGCCTGGACGACTGGAGCATGTTATGGTGGGGAGAGACATCATACTTTTGACAGAGACACATCAGAGCCCAGAGAGAGGGCTACCTCGAGTAGAGGGATTCCAGTGGGAGGAGTCAGCATACAGGAGGACCACACGCTAGGGTACCTCGAGAGGGTCGGGGGGAGTAGCAGTTCTATTCAGACGGGAGCTACAGGGGAGACTGAGAGTGGTAGCACAGGATCCAGAGGCCAGATACATGTGGATCAGCTTACAGCTCTCACAGGACAGGGTTATATACATAGCTCTATGTTACTTTTCTCCATCAGGATCCTCCTATGTCATTACAGAGGACATGCCACAGGAGGAGGAGACAGGAGCCTCGCCATACACTTGTCTGTCAGAGGAAGACACAAATTTATTGTTTAGTTCAGCCTATCATCCACAGATAGATGGCCAAACTGAAAGAGTTAATCAAATTCTTGAAGAGATGCTTCGACATTATATTCAGTCTCTCTTAGCATCTTGGGAAGATTATCTACCATTGATGGAATTTGCTTACAATAATTCTCATCACACAGCAATAGGAATGAGTCCTTTTCAAGCCGCTTATGGTCATACACTAGTTGTGCCATCAAACTTTGTTCTTCAACACAAGGTGGCATTAGCAGATTAGTTAGTTCAAGAAATGCAAGATGTTCTTCTTCAAGTTCGAGATCAGATGATTTGAGTTCAAGAACAATATCAACAAGCAGCTAACTGACGTCGTCGACATGATGAATTCAAAGAAGGTGACATGGTTCTTTTGTTCATGGCTCCTAATTGATATAAAACAGTGAAATCAGTTTTTCCAAAATTGCGGCCACGTTACTATGGTCCTTTTCGAGTTATTAAGAAGAATTCTCCTTTGAGTTATAAGTTGGAGTTACCACTTTCATGGGGAAAGATTCATGCGACTTTCCACATATCATGGATCAAGAAGTTTGTACAAGGAGATTCTCCCATTCCAGATATTTTAGATTATGTTCCAGAGATGGAAGATAAGCATATGATCTTAATTCGAGAAAGATTCTTGATGTACGACGGAAAGAAACTCTGCAGAAGATTATTACAGAATTCTTAGTACAATGGAAAGACTTGCATGATTCATATTCAACTTGGCAAAGTGATAAAGATCTACAACAGTACCCAGAATTACTTCAAGAGTTCTTTCACCAACAACAGTCACTTATATAACTATGGATCTTATTTTAAGTGGGAGGGAATGTCACGATTGTGACTTAATTACCCTTAATTACTCTTAATCATTGAAAGGACACCAGTGAAGGGTCACACCTTATCACATGGGTCATCATCAAAGGACACGTCTCTTCAAAGGGACACATCTATTGATTAAAGGACACACCTCTACGTCCAAAAGACATAACTATTCATTCAAGAGTCACACCCTTTCGTCAGGGATGTACCTCCTCATTTGTACCTCTTCGGGCCCTATTTAACAAGGCCTTGTGTCTCAATGCAAACAACTCAGCTTTCTGCTCTCTAATTATCTTTAGTTCTTGTATTCAATTTTAATTATGTCTTAATAGACTAGGAAGTCCTCACCCCGGCCTTTAGACAGATCGCTCTGGCAGCCTCAGAGGAGCGGCTTCGACAGCCTTTGGTATGGAATCCCCTGATCTGTTTACCAAGTGGCCACATGTTGGGGACCCGACCCCATGTATCATGGGGTGCCTTGAGCATGGGACCAGCCGGGTGTCTTGGAGATTGGATCGCACACAGATAGTTATCCCCCGGAGGTGTAGGAGAGAGGCTGAGAGGGATCCGGGGTAGAGACAGGCTCACCATTGATATCGACTCAGCTATCCCTCAAGAGTGGCTGACTCCTATCCCAGACCCGACCCCCCAGTATGGCTAGTTGTGTTTACCAGACATGATATTCTAGTGGCGGTCCACGAAGCAGATGAGGACAGTGGTCTGCTCACTTTTTCTATTAGATCCCATGGCAGACTAGAGATATCTGAGCTCCCCTTAGAGGACTTCAGTGGTTGCACCTTGCATAGGGTGAGGGTGATTGGTTTTCGGGCACAGGAGTGGCACATTGACCCAGCACCGGCCAAGGTGGCGAGGGAGAGATTCTGGCGGCTATGGATATGGGAGTGCCGACCTCTCACATGCCTACGGTGGGACCTGGGAGAGTGGACTTGGCGTGACCCCACGGATCGGGAGGATACTTTTGATGCCCCCTTCTTTGCATATACAGCGCGGCTACGCCGCAGGATCCAGATGCCAGAGATGGATGGCACCCCGAGCCCCGGTAGCAACAAATCATTGACAGTCATAGGGCCTCTCACAGCGCTTCCTTTCAGATTTTTGGAAGAGGCTCTGGGATAGGTCTCGGCCTAGAAAGATCACCCTCTTTCTATGATTGATGGCACACAGGAGTTTGGTGGTCGGTACTTGGCTAGCTGGCAGTTGGAGGTCGGCTAGCAACTTGCCCGCGGTGCGGCCACCCTTAGGAGTCTCAGTGACATTGTCTTTGCGATTGCCTGAAGGCTCAACAGATTTGGCAGCGGATTCTCCGCATCTTCACTATGGACAGGGCATCGACCCGGATCATTACATGGGGCACTGTCGCTTGGGCTACAGAGGATGGAGTGGTTAGGGTGGCTTATGAGGAAGATGGGGAGGACTAGCCCTTCAGGTCTCTCACCATCGTATTGCATCGGTACCAGTCGGAGCCCCACCTACAGGCGACTGGCGTCCAGGATCATGCCAAAGATGGGAGATTTGCAGTAGCATAGCAGCCTGGCACATTTGGTGAGCTAGATGCAGTGAGGCCATCGAGGGTACCCACACTTTGCCGGTTGTGTCTATCAGGAGCATATGGCTCGATATCATTCACACTCTCCGCGGTCAGTGGGGGAAGTTACAGGGAGGTTTTGACCGCATGCAGAAGCGGCGGGAAGCTTTCTTGAGGCTTTGGAGGCCTGGCCCATTTCTCATAGATAGAGGTGACCCCATTTGGCAGTACAGACCATCTGTGTGGTTGTTTCCCCCCCCTCCCCCTATATGAGATAGCCTTCTCCTCACAGAGCGGCCAGGCGGAGGAGAAGTGTCTCTTCCGTTTTTGATCATTTGATTCCCGCCCTTAAATGAGGTGAGTTTGTATTTAGCCCTTCGTCGTTGTATCTAGCCCTTTGTGGCTGTTTTTTCATTAACTAATAGAAGGATCTTTTTCCCGGAAAAAAAAAGACCTTTTCTGGTGTGGTTGTACAACCCTACTACGCGGATTCTTCATCAAAAGGGGACTCTTGCTAGGCTCATGCACGGGAGTGTTCTCCAGTGCCGTCCTCCTTGCATTGAGCCTTTCCTCCACTGTGATTATCCAGTCTAGGTGCCAGTACGGGGACACCAGTATCACGTGTGGTCCCAGAAAACCAGTGTAGTGACTGCATGATCCAGTGAGAGGTGGGAGAATTGCTTGAGAGACGGCTACTTTGACGGAATTCATCATCGACTACTTTGTTTGGTATTTGTATTCATGCTTGGAGCATTTATGGAAAAATCTGGCTTAAAAGCCCATGGAACATTGTACCAATAAAATACTCCAATAATATACTTGGTATTGAGAAGGGGGGGGGTCGGCTTGGGACTCCGGGCTTAGTGTGGTGTACTGAGCATTATCTAGTTTCAGTTTCGTCTTTTGTCTTGAGCTGTCATAAAGATTTCAAGTGCTTAAGTTTTGCTAAACCTCGATACGGTGCCCAATATGAGTTCACTCCTAGCGGGGTGCAATTACACTAGGACCAGTTGGGGAGAATGTAAATCCCTTTTAAGCCAAAACCCTCTCAGCTGAAAGATAACTAGAGGTAAATGTATGAATTGAAGCGCGGAAGCTTTGAGTGTCTTCTTTCAGCCATAAGGAATTGGATAGGAACCTTGATGCAAGTCACCAACAAAGACAGGTAGAGAGAGAGAGAGAGAGAGAGAGAGAGAGAGAGAGAGCTGTATTTTCAGTATATTGTATAGAACAAAAAGTTGTCCATAGGATTGTTCAAAACCCTGTGGCCTTTGGCCCTCCAAAAGAGGTAAACTAAGACCTAAAAGTCTTAACTCTTGATCTGCCCCAAAAGGGGGTCAAATGAACTACAATGATCTCTGGCATTGCCTTTTATAAGCAGAGTGCTGGTCGGTGAGAGAGAGAGAGAGGGAGAGAGGCATGAGGATGGAGTAGGCCTGCCCACTTAGGACTCCTATGGAACGTGAATATGGCCTCTGTGTATGACTGGTATGAGCTGATGTCGATGCAGCGGTGTTGGCATGGGTGGCTGCTGTGGATGCTCATGTCAAAGAAATCAATGATGGATCTCTGGCATGGTCTTGTATGGGCTGGCCTTGTCACTTAGCATGTCCTCTCAATACTGTGCCTATGTCATCTGAGCTCTATAAGGTACATCCCGAGACATTTGTGGTCCTCATACTGCATCACCCGTGCAAGTGTCCCGAACCCCTCCCGGAGGAGGCAGTGAAATCTTCCTTGTATCTCATAATCATGGTTGTCATGGTACGAAAATACGATACCGTACGGGAATTTTTGGTACGATGTGAAATTTTCGGATACCGTACGATAAAATACGGTTTTTATTT
The DNA here is from genome assembly GCF_041138505.1 of Cibotium barometz. NCBI lineage: Eukaryota > Viridiplantae > Streptophyta > Polypodiopsida > Cyatheales > Cibotiaceae > Cibotium > Cibotium barometz. The sequence goes on along the minus strand of NC_141107.1, from coordinate 31,127,240 downwards.
TTTACACTTACAACCTATGGAGCTTCAAGCTTGAATGTGAGGGAAGGTTGGGAGGGGAGGAGTCTACAGTGCTTGAGGAACCAGAACATGGATATGTGTCTCTCCCGGTTGGATCTCCCGATTGTCTCCAAAAAAGAACCTGGATAGGTAATGCAATACCAAAGGTCTCCCAGTGTAGCGTTTATGACTAAGGGACCGTCCTTGCACAAATACGAGGAGTGCATCTAGGGTGATAAGTTTAGGGACTCCTCTCTAGATCAAAATGGCCATGTCCAAATCTTCTCCCTCATACATAACTTGAGAATCTAATTGTCTAGCCTACCTATACTAGGGATCCCCAAGTGATGTAGCAAGATTCTCTCATCCTACCAATCAAGTGTACACTACCAGTCTACCTCGCCAGATTTTTTAGGTCTCTCAACAACCCCATATGGAATACTGAGTGGACACAAAAGTTGCGAAGCATTGCGAGCATTTGGGATCTTCGTAAAGCAGGGTTTCTATATTTTTTTTAACCATTTGGAAAAAAATTTTTCAAGGAAAAATGATTTTTTGAAAAAAAAAAAAACTCGTACCGTACGATATCGTACGGTACGAACCCATTCGTACCGGTACGAGAAACAACTATGCTCATAATATGCTGGGCAAATGAACATATAGTGGGCCTCGTCCTCTACCTCCCTTATGGTGCATGCTCAGCATATCTGCCCCTCTCATGGGATGTTCTCGTCTCTCCTAGTCTCTACTCTGAGTTGAGAACATTCCGAGAGAGAGAGAAATGAAATGAAATGAAATGTGTATTAACGTCTTCGAAAGGCCAAAATGACCTATGAGACCAAAAGTTACAATAATCTCATCAGATGAAGTACAAATGTCAGTGCCAACAAGTGGTGTGTTACAGAAAAAAGTGAGAAAAGAGCTAAAGATCTATAGATCTAGAGATCAAGAGTAACATGGGAAAATGGGAAACATGGGAAACCTGGGAAGCTACTAAGAGGGGAAGAAAGTGTCCACATAGAGACATCTCTGGGCACGTGAGGCTCATGAATGTGTGAGGGTATAGACGGGCCCTCAGCGGATGAAATCCCTCATAGGTCGCTGAAGCATGAAGACAAGCTCCTCCGGTAAACTGCCTGGAGGGCATCTGCTGGTGATTTGCGATGATCTCCCTAATCCTCCCATGCCATCTGGATCTGCCATGGATACCCCGAGGTCTAGGGCATCTGTCCTGACATAGCTGAGAGGCACGCTCAAGAGTGACCCCTCCGGATGTGGATGCTAGAAAAAGTGATCTATGTCATATCATAGACAAGGTCAAAGGGATGTGGATGAATGTGGTGAAGGCTAGGAGTTATCCCACATGCAAAGGCAAAGCCCATATGGTACTTGGACCTATATAAAGGGTCATTTCAATGTAATGTTACACAACAACTCATTCTCAAGTACACAATCTCTTGGTCAAGTAAGTGCATCTTGTGTTGCTTTGTATTGCTTCTGTCATTTGTTTATAATCATGTTTAGCATTATGTTTGAGCCTCCATAGGCTAGCCTAGTCCTAGATCCATGATTTCCAACATGGTATCAGAGCCTGGCAGGCTATGGCTTAGCTTAGTTTAGTTGTTTTGCCATTTCTCTTCAATATGGTGCCCGTAAAAGGAAGTGCCATTGAGAAGAAGGAATAACAAAATTATTGCATTAGTCTTTGCACCATTAGGGATCTGGTAGGTTCAGCTCTCCAATAGCTTAGGTCTGTCTCTCTTAGCTTAGCTTAGTAATTTTTCACATAATTAGCACTAATCTCTTTCATTAGGATTATTGTGTTGGTCTCTTTAGTTTAGAGCCCTTTAGACTACCAAAGAAGAGGTTTAGTTTAGAGCCCTTTAGACTACCAAAGAAGAGGCTACAAAGGCCATAGTAAGAAGGCAGCACTGAGCAAGTAGCTGGCCGCATCAACAGCAGAATAGCTGTGGCTTGTGAAGGACGAGGAGGCCCGTCCCAAGAAGTATAGGCAGAAGGGACCAGGCGCGTTGAAGGTGTGAGCAGCAACGAATGCGCCAAAAGCTTAGATACAGCCAAAGCCAAAACTGCAGGCGGTAAGGAGGAAGTGGAACTCACCATTTTTCAAGTGGCAACGAGCAAATCCAAAGTAGTGAGCATCTAAAGAATAGACAGTACAAGAGGCAGCAGATAGCAGCGTAGACAACAACGGGAGAAGCTGACGGCAGCGAGGAGGTGAAAAGAGTTAAAGGGTCGCTTGGAAGAAGGGACCGGCTTGCTGAGGTTCTGCAGGGAGACGTTGGGGAGTGTAGCAGCTGCCTTGTGCCAGGAGGACGCCTCGGGGGTGATCTGCAGCAGGCGCAGAGAAGGTGGCAGCAGCCGTAGGTGTGAGAGAGGAGAGCCGCAGCAGACGTCAGGACTTGCTGTGGCTGCTGACGGCGGCGACTGGGTTGCACAGCTCCTAGTGAGGACAAATAGAGGGAGTGCTTGAAGAGAAGCAGGCGATGCAGTTGACAAATCCAAAATCAGCGTGGAGCTCCTGACAGATCCGAAATCAGCGTAGCAGCAGCCGGATAAATAAAATCTGGCCGTTTTTATTTGAAAATAAAGGATTTTTTCCTTATTTTTGAGACTAAGGTTTAAAAACCTTTAAGAGGCTGTTCATATGGTATTTAAGGAAGGATGTTCTTTTACCTCTTTTTGGAAAATTCTATGCATTATGAAGATACCTCAAGGATGGGAATGCACGCACGACCAATCTATGTGCAATGTCAAGACGAAGAAGATGCTATGCAAAAATAAAGATGCAGACAGAGATGCAAAAATGGATGAAGACAAAGACGAAGATATCGATGAAGATGAACAAGATGTTGTCTATGTTGATTCTTATGTCATGGCTCACATGTTATAATGACGAATGAATTATGCCCTCTCTTACCCAAATGTATGGACACCTCTAACCACCGATGATGTAGGTTATGTGTTGTTATGATGCTCACAATATCTCTCAGTAGGCCATGTAGCCCTCAAGGGGGGATTGATGGAGAGTTGGGTCTCCATGACCAACAAATGATGACAGATGATGATGATGCCCATGGATATGATGATGATGATGCTATGATGATGATGGGGTATGGGAGAGGAATGTTTTCATGTAGGAATGTTTTCATGTCATTTTCTTTTCCTAATGTAGAAGCTATGCTCCCTATGAGCGATGGGAGAGGAATGTTTTCATGTAGGAATGTTTTCATGTCATGTCATTTTCTTTTCGCAATGTAGAAGCTATGCTCCCTATGAGCGATGCTAATTTCTTTTATGTACTGTAGAGCTATACTCCTTATGAGTTAAGCTTTTTCTTTCATGTAATGTTAGAAGCAAGGAAGGGCATTATGATATGCCATGATCAAGGAAGGGTGTTAGAAAAAGTGATCTATGTCATATCATAGACAAGGTCAAAGGGATGTGGATGAATGTGGTGAAGGCTAGGAGTTATCCCACATGCAAAGGCAAAGCCCATATGGTACTTGGACCTATATAAAGGGTCATTTCAATGTAATGTTACACAACAACTCATTCTCAAGTACACAATCTCTTGGTCAAGTAAGTGCATCTTGTGTTGCTTTGTATTGCTTTTGTCATTTGTTTATAATCATGTTTAGCATTATGTTTGAGCCTCCATAGGCTAGCCTAGTCCTAGATCCATGATTTCCAACAGTGGATGCGGCTGGTTGTGTCCTGACCCTGCCGTTCCTGTGTTGAAGTGGTGCTCCCAAAGAAATCAGTAAGTTGTCTTTGCACAGGACCTGTGTGTTCTACTCCCCCACGTATGAGAGTCTCTCTATGCGAGTGTATCTCTAGTAGAAAAAGTCCTAGGCATCTCTGGTCACTGTAGTCCATCACTTTGGCAAGAGGACCGAACCCCTCTCTGAAAAGGCAATGGACCCTCCTCCCTCTAATCTCATAGTACACGGGGCATCGGCAGATGTTGTTTTCCTCCGTCTCTGGCTCTAGCCGACATAGTTGACATATACGCTGCTCTGCCGGTACTCTCTATGGTCCATATCTTCCTGTCTCAATCCTCAACTGATGAGAGGAAATGCGGATCTGACCAATAGTGCATCTGATGCCATGTGACAAATGTATGTCCATGTATCTCGGACGAGTGATGAAACCATCCTCTGTTAGGCGAAGCATTTGTCCCTAGAGGGCCCGTTGGTGGTACCCATGTCCTCTCAGTGTCTAATATCTTGCTTGATGATTCTGTTCACCTCTGAGTGGTGCAAAGGCAAAGAAGGGGTGTCTAAAGAGTACTGAAAAAGTGGCAATCTATCCATCGCGATCCCATGTAGACTGAACCATGTAGTCATTTGTGCATACCAGCATGCCTCATCTCCCCTTCTGCAAGCTGTCGTGATGACTCCAAAGCGAGCCTAGCATATCTGTGTCGAGGGAGCTCCCATAAACTGTGGAGGAAAGATACTGACCTGGTAAGAGCCTCTACTACGAGTGGTGCAGCAGCCATCTTTGCTCGAATGATTTCATGTGGGACTGATGGCTTACTACGTATCATCCTAGCAATCATCATATCTCTCCATAGACCCCCATCCATCGTGGGGCACCATATAGTAGAGTAGGGGAGACCAAAGTATCAAAGAACCATAGTTTGATCTTGGGCTCCTGAAACTGTACGTGTGAGCATATCTTCTCTAGCATCCCTAGGGTAGCATATCCTCGTGTCAATCTCGCCTCAGAGGCTGCTCGCATGGAAAAAGCTGGGCCCCTAAATAGGACTCCCAGATATACATAGGAGGTAACCTGCTCCACAATCTCCCCTCTATAAATGAAACCCGGTGTTGATATGCTAATCCACTGCGCTGAGGTATTAAAAATCATAACCTTAGTCTTGCCCAGGTTGACCGTGAGGTCCCTGGCCTCTGTGTAGTCCTGTAGTGCATCCAAATGTCTCTGCATCCCCTTTGGAGAGTCTGCTATAAGGACTATATCATCAGCATACATAAGCAGTGGTATCCAAACTCCTGCCAAGGAAGCACCTCTCCCCTCTCCTCTATCAATAAAATATGAAACCTCATCAATGTATAGCCTGAAAAGAGTCGGAGACAAAGGGCAGCCCTGTTTCACCCCTATGGTGCTGTGAATCAAGTCTGAGTTTCCTTTCGCAGTCTTCACTCTGTCAGTGACTAGTGTCTGACTCATATAAAGTAGGTACCCCCCAAGCATAGTTGTTTCTCGCACCGTTAGGAACCCATTTTACGTACAGTACGTGGTAAAAAAAAAAATCCCCCCCACTCTCCCCCCCCACCTTGAGAAAAAAATTCCAAATGCTAAAAAAGATATAGAAATCCTGCTTTAAGAAGATCCCAAATGCCCGCAATACTTCGTAACTTTCGTGTCCACTTAGTATTCCATATGGGGTTGTTGAGAGACCTAAAAAATATGGCAAGGTAGACAGGTAGTGTACACTTGATTGGTAGGATGAGAGAATCTTGCTACATCACTTGGAGATCCCTGGTATAGGTAGGCTAGACAGTCAGATCCTCAAGTTATGTATGAGGGAGAAGATTTGGACATGGCCATTTTGATCTAGAGAGGAGTCCCCAAACCTATCACCCTAGATGCACTGCTCGTATTTGTGCAAGGACGGTCCCTTAGTCATAAACGCTACACTGGGAGACGTTTGGTATTGCATTACCGGTTCTTTTTTGGAGACAATTGGGAGATCCAACTGGGAGAGACACATGTCCATGTTCTGGTTCCTCAAGCACTGTAGACTCCTCCCCCCCCAACATTCCCTCACATTCAAGCTTAAAGCTCCTTAGTTTGTAAGTGTTAAAAAAAAAACCATATTTTATCGTACGGTATCCAAAAATTTCATATTGTACCAAAAATTCCCGTACGATATCATATTTTCGTACCGTGACAACTATGCCCCCAAGTCAGTGTGGGCAGTACCCCAATGTCATACATCCTCTGCATCAGCCTGGCCCATGGTACCGTATCAAAAGCCTTGCGAAAATCCACAAAGCAACAATTTATCCTCCGATCATGTGCTCTTCCCTCAATAATGGCTCTGAGCGTAAAGATATGATCTAACTCCTCCCCCCCCAACATTCCCTCACATTCAAGCTTAAAGCTCCTTAGTTTGTAAGTGTTAAAAAAAAAAACCATATTTTATCGTACGGTATCCAAAAATTTCATATTGTACCAAAAATTCCCGTACGATATCATATTTTCGTACCGTGACAACTATGCCCCCAAGTCAGTGTGGGCAGTACCCCAATGTCATACATCCTCTGCATCAGCCTGGCCCATGGTACCGTATCAAAAGCCTTGCGAAAATCCACAAAGCAACAATTTATCCTCCGATCATGTGCTCTTCCCTCAATAATGGCTCTGAGCGTAAAGATATGATCTAATGTCGAGTATCCCCGTCGAAAACCTGCCTTGCCTGGAGCTCGTAATCCCTGAGTCTGCCCAAATACTCAACTCATGCTCGATAATAGATGCATATAGTTTGGCCAAGGTGTGGCCGACCATAATGGTACGGTAGTTGCTGGGATCTGTGCGATCTCCAGACTTCAATATGGGCACAATGGTGTTATCTCTCCAACTGGCCGGAAAGCCCTCACACAAAACCCTGTTGAACATATGAGTCAACAAGGGTGCCAACAAATCTCTCGCATATATAAAATGCTCCGCAACTAGCCCATCATGGTCCTGAGCTTTCCCTGATTTCATCCTGTCAATAGCATCATATACCATGCTCAACTGACAGAAAGTGGAGGCCTGCGGCTGAGGCTCTGGTGGATCTGGGAGGTCAGGCTGGTCAGGCACCTGGTAAACAGTAGTGGCATACTGACCCCAAATGGCTGGTGAGGTAATGGGGATAGGTGGGTGTTGCTCTCGAAAAAGTCTCCATGCATCTCTAGAATCCTGCCCCAGGAATAGCTGATACAAGTCCTGCTCAACCTGAGCTAAGTATGCTCTCTTCTTTTCCGTATGAGTCGACAAAAGACCATGCACGACTGCCTATGAGTAGTGACTCCCAAAGCCACTTCCCTCTGTAAGTGGGCTCTCACCTTGCGGCACTCCTCATCATACCATCTTTTCTGAGTGGTCCCCAATGTAGCCCTGGATCTGGTACTAGAATGAGGAAAGGATGTATTGGTGGATGAGTGCAAGGCAACTGCAATCTGCATAGTGAGCTCCTCCATGGGCGCATGCGGGTCTAAATCAGCTGTAGCAAGAAATACCTGGGAAGTATAGACATGGGCAGTCTCCTTAGTGAAGTGGTATCTAGGATGCCTCGATCTCTGATGTCTGATAGGCTGCGTGGAGTAGTGACAGTCCAGGGAGAAAGAGAGGTATGCATGATGTGCAGCTACTCCAATAGGGCGGGCCGAGACTGTAAGATGCTGTACCTGAGGAATCAGAGATAGAGGAGCTAGTACATAGTCTACTGTGCTGGCACCATGTCGCATAGGATAGCACGTGAAATCTCCTGAAAGAGGCCACCTGGAAAGACCAGTAAGTATAGCCAAGCCATGCGCTCCTCCTAAAGCCAGAAGGTACTCTCCATATTCCGTACATGCCCTGTGAGATTCTCTCGATGTTACGATGCTCCACCTCCATCTCTCTGAACATGTCATCTGTGCTATCAAAAAAGAGTGTCTGTCGATTGGCTGTCCTTGCATTAAAGTCTCCAACTAACAAAACCTCCCCCAACCCTGAGAACTCCATAATGTCCTCATAAAATGCATAGTAGGGGGACTGTCCCTGTGTGGCAAACCTAGAGGTGGATGGAGCAAAATAACTTACGGCAATGTATACAACTCTAGCCTCCCCTGCCCTGGCTCTAATCCACATGAAACGAGCCTCATCAACGTGACGTACTACCTGGATAATCTGTCCTAGTTCACTCCTGAACAGAACTCCCGATCCTCTAGTGCCACCCGCTGACCGTGGGCATGGACAATAAGCAGACTCCCATCTATATCCTGTAACCATAGGTAAGGTACCTGTTTGACACTGATGGGTCTCTGTGTAGAAAATAACATCCCTCCCTTTGAATGTCTCCTCAAACAAACCTGCAGCAAGCCTCAGAGCTCCATTACAATTCCATACTGCAACACTAAGGCTGGTCCCATGGGTCTCACACCAGCATTTAGCGTGTCTTTCTGTAAGAGAGAGAGAGAGAGAGAGAGTGTGAGAGAGAGAGAGAGTATATTGTTTACAGGCTGCTGTTGCACTACGCAGGAAGTAGAAAGACTGCGGGCAGACCGGAACCGGGTTGCAAACCTAATGAAAGGCAAACTAGAACCGGAAAGGAGAAATGAACTGGTTGAAGAAGGTATGTGATGGAGTTTGTTTTAGATGCTCTTTCCTCTGGACTTTTATGTGAAAGTATTTGTGCTCGTGCTTTCAAACGGCTTTAAGGACCAGGAGTGGGTTGAAGTTGACAGGCAAGCGGCTAAAGGACGTTTTAGCTGGACTTGAAGCCGAACTCACAACGCTGTCTGAGCAACTTCAGAGAGAAGGTCAACGGATACCCAACATGACTCACCCGAGTGTAGCAGTGGGATCGGAAGACACTGCAACAATACGTAAAGTGGTATGCTCAATTTGTGTTGGGTTGGTGGCTTTACTTAATTCCCCATTTTAAGATGGGCTGAATAGGTGCTGGCAGGTAGGAAGCAAGCGTGTGTTCGAATTTCCAACGAAAAATCATGTTGAGCTGGGCGAAGCCCTTGAACTTATTGATTTTGAAGCTGCAGCAGAGGTATGTTCTTACCTTGAGGAGCTGAAAACATTTTTTGTTAGGTTTGATGGGCGCTTGTGAGATGTCCCTTGTTTTTTTAGCAATTGCTATGTAAATCAAGTTTGAAAATGATTTATTTAATGGAGTCTGAGAATTTTGTTATCATTAAGATTTTTTAAGCTTTTCTATGTACCAATCATATTTCTAGAGATACACAGTCGTTGAACTCTTGGTTGGATTGAGGCTAGCATGCTGCTTGGATGCTTTGATACTGGAATGTTTCTATCGCTGTTTACAGCCCTGCCTTTGACCAATTTACAATCCCTTACAAAGGTTTTGAGGCTCTATTGGCTATAATTAGTTTTAGGCCTTAAGGGATTCCAAAAACTGGCCCATGTGACAGTTGAGTGCAGTCAGAAGCTCGTGGTCGTCTTTGGGCAGATCAAGCAAGCAAGCGGTTACTAGGAACCACATATATGCCTTGCCCTTCAAATACATCGTTGGGCCAATGAGCAATCAGAAAGATGAAAGTGGGCCTCTGACTTGTTAATCCAAGCCACACATACGTGGGTGTCTTCTCCTTCCCCTCCCTCATTGAAAAGGAGGATACGATCGTTGATGAACAACCTGAATGGGCTGAAGTTGTTGGTGTTGCTGCTGCTGCTGCTGAAAGTGATTTTTCATCTGTACTCATGACTAAGAAATCTGATTTATGTATGCTATTGCCCAAGAGTAGGCGTGGACATGGTCGCTGCTGTAGCTGACGCATTACCTTGAGGCTGCACATAGGGCTTTCCACTTCCGGGCTGCTGTGTTTCTCCAGAACTGGCTGCTTTCTATGGTCATCTGATGTAGAGTCCATTGCTCTCCTCACATAAAAAAAGTGAAGATAAAACAAGATTGTGCACTCTAAAAGAGCGAAGCAAGAAGGCAAGAGATCAATATTGCTGATTTGTGGGGAAGAGAGTAGTATATGCACGTAGATATTGTGAAATAAAAAGGAAAAACCAACTTTTGTTATACTGAATTGAGGGGGGTTGTCCAATTGCTACATGTCAAATTATGCACCTTGCACAAGCACTATCTTATGCTCCACTTTTCTGCGCCAGCTCTTTCACAAGGTGAGAACTCAACTTTGTGGCTAGAGTGCATATCAAAGAGAACCTTCATTGGTTTTCCTTCAATCATGCTCCTCATCAAGATGAGATCCGTTTTCAAAAACTTATATCCATGACCTCTACTGTATTTGCAGCCATAGGAATCTTGTTTTCCATGGTCACTAAAAGAATTCTACGAGAATGCTGGGGAGACCGCTTATAAGCCAGAAGACTCTTCTCCAAATTTGTAAGGACCCAAACTCAGGAGCAAATGCTAACCCTTTGTGCTACACATCCCTGAGTCTAGGCATAATGAGTCATAACCACTCCTATCCAAGAATGCATCCATCAAGCAATTAAGAACTCATGCAAGAGAGTAGGACACTTTCCAGCGCTTCGATTGTTGGGGTCGTATGTATTCTCTGGTTATGTAAGTGGTGATGTGTCGTTCTATGCCGCCATGGGTTTCACGCTTTCCAGCGCTCCGATTGTTGGGGTCGTAACATGACAGGTTAAGTTTGTATGTATTCTCTGGTTATGTAAGGTGTTGCCCAATAAAGAATATACTTATTTCCATAGGACGCCACAGAAACATGCCTTGGCTTGCTTTGATTTCTTACCTTTTTTGATGTGCAGGTTAGTGGCAATAAATTCTATTACCTGAAAAATGAGGGAATGCTTTTAGAGATGGCACTCATTAACTGGACTCTCTCAGAGCTAGTAAACAGAGGCTTTGTACCCTTCAGCACTCCTGATCTTGTTCGTTCCTCTGTCATTGAAAAGTGTGGATTTCAGCCTCGAGGGCAAAACACACAGGTTTGCCCATGTCTCTCTGTGTGCGCGTAAGATGAAAATTGCAAAAATAATGCTGTCTTTGGTTTCCCAGGTTTACTCAGTGGAAGGCACAGATCTGTGCCTTGCAGGCACAGCAGAGATTCTTATGGGAGGGTTGTATATGGATCGGATCTTGGCAGAGAATATGCTTCCCTTGAAACTAGTTGCTTTTTCACATTGCTTTCGAACAGAAGCGGGTGCAGCAGGCTCCGCAACAAGGTTGATGGTTATTGGTGCTCCCGTGGTGTTTTTTTTTTTTTTGCATTGAGAATGAAACAAGTGAGAGCTGTGAATAAGTTTTCATGGAGGTGGTGAGAATCTCGTTGCTTGTGTTTTTCAGTACTATTGGCTAGTTTATATGGTTGATTTTGTGGGTTAACAGGGGTCTTTATCGAGTACATCAGTTCAGCAAACTGGAGATGTTTGTGATCTGCAAGCCTGAAGACAGCAACAAGTTGCATGAAGAGCTGATTTCGATCGAAGAGGAATTGTTTTCGTCTCTTGGACTTCATTTCAAGTGAGATTTTAAGTCTCTTTGTAGCCTTTTAACTAAGATTTAAGAATAAGCAGGTCAAAATGCCCCTTGAAAACTTTATTCTCCATACAATGTGGGCTTCGTAACCCCCAGTCTGGAGTTCTGACTGTCAGAGCAAGGCCTGCTTTTAGGTGCCTTTTTTTCTGTGCGTGCACGCATGTGTGTGTGTTAGAGAGAGAGAGAGAGAGAGAGAGAGAGAGAGAGAGAGAGAGAGAGAGAGAGAAAGTTATATTAACGTCTACGGAAGACCCCAAGGGCCTATGAGACCAAAAGCAATACAATGGTACAATGGATATACTTGGAAAACTGAAAGAAGAAGTAAAATGAAAACATCTGATGGTACATGTGATCAACAGATGATCCTGAGTAGAGTGAGATATGTTGTGATTAGCTAATAATGATACCCGCCTCGGCCAGAACTGAACTGATGGTGGAGTGAATGTCAGGCCTCTGTGATGGGAGCATGTCATGTCGGCGGAGAACCTCACGAATCCGTCTCTGTGTGGTGGAGGGTCCTGATGCTCTGGGTCGGGGATGTCTGGCTCGTAGAATGGATCGAGCTCTCTCGCCAAGAACTCCTCTGGGGCGTGAAGGTAGAGCGTGGGTACGGGTGGTGGGCAATGATGTAGTAGAGGAACTGTTGTGGAGAGAGAGAGAGAGAGAGAGAGAGAGAGAGAGAGTTGGGAGTGTGTGTGTGAGACTTTGAGAGAGATCGCCGCTGCCGCGCTGCTCAGCCATCTCCGCTCGACTGTCTAGGCGGCACTACTACAGAGGCCTACCGCCTGCCGAGGCACCCAGTTCTGCCGTTGCCCCGCCGCCTCCGCCCTCCTGTTGGTCCTTCCCACTTGCTGGTCGTCGCCAGTTCTTGTTCATAGTCGAGCTTCTGCTTCTGCTCTACCTCAGGGCTTGTGTGTGTGTGTGAGAGAGAGAGAGAGAGAGAGAGGGAGAGAGATGGGTGCTTCTCGGCAGCGAAACTGCCCGTTGTGGGGACGGATTTGCTCTGTGGAGCCACCGGGAGAGATTTCGGGTATTTGTGCAGACAGTCGAGGAGAAGACTACAAAGGCTGTATGTATCTTATAAAGAGGGTTTCCGGCTCTAGGGTTTCAGGCAGCAGTGGACGAAGATTAAAGATAAAAAATAAAAAAAAAATTCAGGTTTGCAGGTTTTCTCAAGGGTGCAGCAAGGGTTAAGGGTTTGCAAGTGCTGAATTAGGGTTTTCAGGTGCTGAATTAGGGTTTGAGAGAACGAGTTTTCTTTGCTTTTGTACATGGATTTGGATGACTCGGTTGCTGCTGTTGGTGGCATGGCTGCCAATAGCCTTAACATGGATCTTATTGAGGAGATGATCGAGAAGGATGTGGGTTATGCTTTAGATGCCTCGGAGCAACAAAAACGTCAAAGGCTTGATGTTGATGCAAGCTACACTCCGGTGAATGTTGGAGAGAATGCAGAGGAAAGTTCTCATGTACCTTCTCCGGAGTTTGCACGTTTGCTGCAGATCACTGGTGAGCTTCTGCAAGAATATGTGAAGGCAAATAGCGTGCAAATGGCTGCAGTAGATAATGGTGGTGTGGCTGATGTATGCATGGAGACTCCTTTGTTGCTACAATAGCTAGTAGATTTTCATGATCGTGTTGCTATCTTCTTCTTTACTGGACGTATTCCGTTGTTGCCTTGTCTTAGAGCATGGTTGGGCCGCTTGGTGTCGCCTGAGGCACTTGAGGAGATTTATGATGGTTCGAGAGGCTTTTATGAAATACTTTTTCGCACTTCAGAAGCCCGTAGGGCAGTCTTGGAGCAGGTGCCACTCTTTTTGGATGGGCAGTTGGTTCATGTGGTTCCGTGGAAGCCTATGGCAGAGTACCAAGATATGTTGCGCCAGGCTTGCCCAGTTTGGGTTGAAGTGAAACAATTTCCACCAATGTTTTGGCGTGTTTTACTAGGTCTCATGCGAGGTATCGGTGATGTCTTGGTGGTGCCTCGAATGACATCTAGAAACCGAAATTGTCTATGCATGTTGTGGGATACTGGGAGACCTAGGCCGACACATTTGCGTGCCAATATGGCTGGGGTGCAACCTTTAATGTATGAATTGAGGTGGGATACATTTGCTGGCCACTGTTTCAAGTGTGGTGAGATGGGCCACTTTGTTTTCGAATGTCCTAAGAAAGAACAAGTTGTTGCTACCAAGGATATCGTTGATGGGCAGTTGCCCGTGGAAGATGAACATGATGCTTCTTTACATGATGCCTGGCACATGGATGTACATGTGGATGTTCAGAATGAGGTTGAGCAGCCATGGGTGGAAGTACGTGGTAAAACGACACGATTTGTTGCCCCGCGGGGGGATTTCTCAGATGCTGTTTGGTGGGGGCCTTTGCGTACTCATCAGGGGCCCTTACATACATATGCTCGTCGCCCTTTGGGTTCAGGTGCCCAGCACAGACCAGGATTGAGAGGCCGGGAGGCCAACTTTCTCAGGGTACAGGGGCTCTTGGGGTGGATAGAGTAGAACGCTATCCTATTAGAAGTCGCCTAACAAAAGAAGCACAACAACAATTGCCTCTTGTGTTTGGTTCGAAGGGTGAGGTCATCTCGCCATGGGATGGTCATTGCCCTTTGGCACATGCTCGGGAACTCCGAGGGCAGCCTGAGATCACAAATACCATGTCTAAAAATGCAATGCTTCAAAAGGTTCGTGATTTGGCAGATTGTTGTTGATTCCTGTTCTGGGAAGGCTTATGAAAATTGTACAATGGAATGTAAAGGGTATTTCTTTGCACCAAAAGTAGTTCAGGCTTTGGCGTACAACTTTTTGTCATGGTTGGGATGTTTTGTGTGCAGTTGAACATAAGCAGCATAAGTTGGCTGGCAAAGCCTATGTATATAAGGGGTTTCATGTTTTCTATAGCGGACATCCTGCTTCGCAGTCAGGTGTTATGTTTGCTGTTCGTTCGCAGTTTCAGCCCTCTCTTGTGATTCAAGATGTTCATGGAAGATTTCTAGTGATACAGATTGTTTGGGATGATACGCCTTTATGGTTGTTAGGGGTGTATGCTCCAAATAATGCTTGTGCACGCCGTTTGTTGTGGAATGACTTGTGTGCTCTTTCAATCTCTCATCCTGGCTTTGTGATGGGAGACTTTAATATGTGTGTCTCCAGGGAGCAAGCCACGTCGCCTCATTTTGTAATGGATGGCCCGGAGAGAATGGCGTGGGAAGCTTTTGCAGCAAGGTCGCTAAAACAAGACATGTGGTCTTGGTTGCATCCAGATGAAAGGGGCTACACTTATGCCTCACAATAGTTTCGGGGCACTTATGCTAGATTGGATAGGATGTATATTTTACATCAAGATCTCTTTTTGCCAGAGGTTCTTACTATGATGGTTGATCAGCAACAGGTTTTGTCGGATCATTGGCTGCTTGTGTTTGAAATGGTCACAATATGTTCGCTTTAAACTACTTGCACGTCTTGATGCTTTGCGGGATGCTAACTGTCAATCTCATCGCTTCTATGATAAGTTGCATCAAAAACATATGCGTGAGAATATTGTTAGGCTGATGGATGCCCAAGGCAACCTTGTTACTCAACCTTCTGAGGTTATTCAGCATTGCATCAGGTTTTATGAAGATTTGCTTGCCCCTCGAGAGGATGTCTCGCCGGTTGTCGTGGCTGCAAGGGAGTCATTGTTTACTGAAGTACGATATCAAGTTGACCCTGATGTGGCGGTTCAGCTTGATGCTCCTGTTACTCAAGGGGAAGTGGAAGCTGTTCTCTCCAAACTTCCCATGGGAAAGAGTCCTGGTTGGGATGGTTTGACAAATGAGTTTTTCCGAAAATATGCTGATTAGCTTGCAGAGCCTTTGACGCTTATTTGTCAAAGGGTTTGGGATGAGGGATATATGCCCGCCGATTGGAAGTTGGGCATACTTCGTTTGTTCCCCAAAGTCCTGTCGCCTACTTCTTTGGCTCAATGGTGCCCGATCTCACTTATGGGTATTATGTTAAAATCTTTACAAAGATTTTTGCCAATCGCTTTGCAAAAGGTGCTTCCTACTCTTATTCATCCATATCAATATGGATTTGTGCATGGCAGGAATATTTTGCATAATATTCTTAATGTTCAAATTGGAGTGAATTATGCCAAGGCAAAGAAGCAAGAGATTGTGATGGTGCAGCTGGATCTTGAAAAAGCTTTTGATCATGTCAGCTGTCTTTCCTTTCTCAGTTAATGACAGCCATGGGCTTTGGTCCCAAAATGGCTAATTTGGTGCATTTACTTGGCTCTGGCTCTATCACGCGGATTATGCTCAATGGAGGACTTTCGGATGGTATTTCTCTCACCCGTTCTCTCCGGCAGGGCTGTTCTCTTAGCCCTCTTTTCTTTGCCATTGCCACTCATCCTATGTTATCTCGCCTAGATGCTATGGCATCGCATGGTGAAGTGGTTGGTTTGCATGTCCCTCATGGCAAGCAATTGGTTGCTCAAGCCCTTGCGGATGACACTTTTATGTTTCTCACGGCCGAAAAAGCCAATGTAGATCGAGCAATGGAAGCTTGGAATAATTTTGCATTGGCTTTTGGGCTGAAAATAAATTCAACAAAATCAGCCCTCATTGTATGCACGGAATTTGATCTTGAGGCATTAGGGTGGCAAGGCCGTGTGGTGCATACAGGAGACATTGTTCGTCATCTTGGGTATCCGGTGGGTGTGGATGTGGACCCCCAAGCGCTTCTTGCTTGGATTTCTGCTCGGATCTCGGATAAATTTGTGTATTGGAAAGCTCAAGGGTGGCCTATGCACGTGAGGGTTAAGGTAGCTCAGGTTATTATGCTTAGCATGATTTCCTGTTTTTTGCCTTTGCTACCTTGGACGCACAAATCTCTTCTCCGTTTGGTTGCTCCCATTCGGTTTATGCTGTGGAAGAGGCAAGGAAATATTATGGGTCAAACATGGATAGCTTGGAATCACATTACGACGCCCAAAAGAATGGGTGGGGCTGCTTTACTGGATGTCCGCTTGCATATGGTGGCGCGTAGGTGGGCGCTTTTTCAGGATATGTGTTTGCAGGAGCAGCCTTGGGTATTCATGGCTCGTGACTTGATTGAGTTGGAGGGATTGTCACATGGACGGACACGTGTGTAGGAATGCGGCTCATCCCGTCCGTATTCGCTCATCTCACATTTTATCGCATATTCTCCTTTCTTGGCATGAAGTTGTTCTATTGGTTCAGTGGGATCCTGGTCATGAAAGACTACTTTTGAACTCTTTGCAGTTCGAAACATTTGTGGAGTCGCGTGTCATTGTTTGGCCAGACAGAGATGCTTCACGCATACGACTCAACTGCATGGTCAGGTTAGGCCTAGTTAGAATCCGAGATGCTGTGATACCTGGTCGTGACAGGCCATATTCGTTTCGTCGTATTCGGCAACACTTTAGGGTTCCTCGGACATTTCAGCCACTATGGGTTGACATCATGCATGCAGATGAGCCTGTTACTCCATTGCCTCAGCCATCTGTGCAGATCAGCCTTGGCTTGATTGGGCACTATGTAAATCTGGTGACTTGATATCACTTTCAGCTAACCAGGTCTATCATAAGCTCGTATCAGAGAAAGATTGGGGTTCAGCCAAGGCCAATAAGGTGTGGGGATTGCACAAGTCTAAATCATGGTGGCAGAAAACTCTTATGCGTGGTTGGCAGTCTAAACTTCCTTACCAAGGTAAGGTTTTCATTTGGAGGATGTTGGTGGGAGGGTTACCTACACAGGATCAGCTTAGCCGTCGTAAAATTACATTGGCCTCTTGCTTCTTCTGCACGACATGCACTGAAACAGTTATGCATCTGTTCATGAGTTGTCCAGTGGCCCGTCAGATTTGGTCTTTTGTCTCTCGCGTTTGGGAGGCAGTAGAGAGGTCTACTGTTTCGGCTCATCAGTGGATATTTGGGATTTGTCCTCAAGTCATTACTTCGGACAGTCACCTAGTGATATTCCATTTCCTTAGATGAACAGGACTTTGGCATATTTGGACTACACGGAATGGGTTCATCTTTGATTCCTTGTCTGGAATACATGGGCACATTCTACGTATCCGCGGTTTGTTGCTTTGGCAGTTTTCTTCTCTTCTCTTAGCTCAGCTACTGGATGCAGATGTTATTTCGTTATGGTCTACGGCGGCTCGGCTGGCTCATCTTTGATGCTTTTATTTGGGATGCTTATTTGGCTAGGAGGCTTTCTTATTAGTGTACAGGTTTGCATGGTCATGATCCTTTAGAGGATCTTTTGTGGGGGTTTTTTTGGGGCCATAGGTTCTGTGTGAGCCATGTGGCTGATGTACATTTTTTACATATAATATAAAACACCATTTCACGAAAAAAAAGAAAGAGAGAGAGAGTTGTATTAACATCTTCAAAAGGCCAAAATGACCTATGAGACCAAAAGGTTACATCATATCCATGAGGTACATCATCCTGGGTAGTAATAAAGAAAGATAACAAAAATCTAGAGCATAAAATCAGATCTAGGTACATGAGTAGAGAGCTCTCATATCACCCTAATACATCCCTCATGGGCCGCTGTGACATGGTGCTCAAGGAGGTAAAACTGAGCCGGCATGAGAAGGTCCTATGATGATGGGAGATGATGGCCCGGATCCTCCTGTGGTGGCATGGCCATGGGCCAGGGCCATGGGGTCTGGGGCGTCGAGCTGTGCACAACTCAGTGGCTCTGTCAAGTGTCACACCTCTCGATCGAGCTCATGCACTAGCCTGTGGTCCGGGTATGGTGGGTGGATCGGCCCTCGGAGGGCTAGTATGGAAGACGTCGGTGAGAGCTCTCAGTGCTGGTCCTCGAGTAAGTACAACTGATGTGGATCTCACTAAGGACTCCCTGTGTCTGCGGAGCTCTAGAAGAAAAAGTCCAAGGCATCTCTGATCCAGGAAGTCCATGATCCTGGAAAGTGGTCTGAACCCCAGCTCAGAAGAGGTAGTGGAACCTCCCCCCAATCTCATAGTATACAGGGCATCGACATGTGCAATGGTCCTTAGTCTCGGGCTCTGTGTGATAGAGCTGGCATATCCTGTCCTCTGGTGTGGCCGCCATGGGCCCATATCTGGCAATCTCCACTCTCAGCTGGTGGGATGAGGTGCGGATCTGGTCGATCACACATCTCACCCCAAAAGATAGGTGTGTGTCCATGTAGCGTGGGCGGATTGTAATGATGGGGAAAAGAAAGAGAAGATTGCACTCAAGATGGAGTACCACATGCACTCAAGGGAGTACCACCATAGCCAAGAAGCATGAAGCTCTAAGAAGTATCATCATTGATAAAAGTACGTTGGTAAAAGTATGTTATGACCATAGTTACAATATTCACTTATCTACTTGCCCACCATTTCACACTCATTAATGTTGGGCCTCCATACTTGCCAGGCCATATCTATGCCCATGGGCTCTCTTTGAGTCTAATTCCAAGTCCCCTTCATTACAAACCATCCCCACCCAAAGGTTTCGCCCTTGAAACCATGTATGGAGCAATGTATGGGCTGTTGGAAATCTTCTTGACTTTCCTCATGAATGCGGAAGTACCTTTGTTGCAACTCCAAAAGTGCCTCGTACAAAAAAACTCCACATAGAGCTGTCCACTTATTTGATGTACATATGGACTGCTCTTTATGATATCCATAAGCCCACGGAGTCTTGTTGAGCGTTGATTGATGAGTGGTGAAGTACTCCAATGACCATGGCTGTCCATACAGTAAATATACAGCAATGCATAGTATCCACCTGGGTCAAATGGAAATCCATCCGCTTCAAGTGGCAATGCATGTTGTTCTCCTGGATCATATGGAAATCCCTCTTCTTCAAGTGGCAATGCATGCTGTCCACCCGGATCATATGGAAATGAATCCACATCAAGCATCTTTCCATGTATACTGGGATCAAATGGGTAAAAGACATCATGATTGGAAGTGTCGTCACCAACCAATGATCCGCCATCAAAGTCCACCCATGAATCACTTCCATAAACCCAAGCATCATCATCATCATTACCCAAAGCATTTTCCTCATAAATGTCATCATAAGGATCACAATCAACCACATTATTACTTTCATCCACACCATCATTTTGTGAATCCATATCATATGCCACATCTTCATGGTCGGCAACCACAAATCCCTCATGCAATGCAACACCATGAAGATCTTCATAAGAGTTGTCTCTCTCATCAAGAAGAGTTTCATTGCATTCATCTTTATCCATATAATTCTCTCCAAGAAGAGATCCATGCATTTGCTCTTCATCTTTCCCATCAACACTTGTATCTTCATGGCTGTCCATTGGTTCATTTTCAACCATCCATACATGCATTGAAGCCACTTGACACAAATCATTAGCATCTCCATCATCACTTGGAGTGTCCCCATAGCAATGGCTTCCAATAAGAGATGTGGACTGAAGTGAACTCCTAGTAGAAAGCCCATATATAGACGGGGTAGGCTTGTAGAAGAGCTCCACTAACAGCATGATCTCATTAAGAGCAATGTCATTGTCAATATCCATGATACATTGGACCACTTGCATGAACTCCTTGCCTAATTTTTACACAAATCCACGTATGATCTCCTTCTCCTCAATGTTAGGTACAAAGAAGGAAAGGTACCAATATTCCTCGGCATACTTAGGCAATGAATCCACATGTAATAATGGCATGCATTTTTCCCTAAAGCTCTATTGCTCTTGAGTAGCCACAAAATTTTGTACCACTTCATAGGCTAAATTTGCCCAATCCCATTTATACTCATGCATTACTTGCAGCCACCATTGTCTAGCTTTGCCTCCAAATTTGCATGTCACTTGCTTCACTTTGTCTTCTATTTGCATGGAAATGCACAAAAGTAGGCATTCCAATTGCGAATCCATTCCTTGAGCTGTATACAAGTGACTCCTTCCCCATCAAAAGAGAGCAAAGCTTCTACAAATGATTCACCATGATTGAACCATAAGCTTCCAATAGAAGTGGAAATCATACGATCCACAAATTCATCCTTTATCAAGGACTTTGGTAACTTGGAATATATGACCTCATCATATAACCGTGCATACCTATCTTTGTTATCTTTAGTGGAAATTATGGCTATTTCCTTTTGTTTTGACTCCATCAAATCTTGCCTATGCATTCCTTCATTTCCATAAGGCTTTGATAATGGTGAATCAACATGAGAAATATCTTTTGGGTTCTCTTGAAGTACTATCTTCATACCTTGAGTGTACCCATTGGAAGTTCCCATCTTAATTTCAACATCTCCATGCCTACTAAGCCCACAAGATGATGGATTTGGAAATGATCTTTGTGGTTATGACCCGCCTCTTGTCCTATCAAGGGAAGTATCAATCTTTTCCACACACCTTTGCACTTCATTTTATCCCATCACCAAGCTTCTTGAAGCCCTCATTCATAGCATTGGACATTTGCTCCATAAGAACATTGCTTTGCCGCATATGCTCACTGTTTTGCCTCAAAATCTCACTGTTTTGGAAGCAAATATCCCTTTGTGCATCCTTCATAGCTTCGGTGATAGTAACCTTTAGCATATCCAAAGTAATGTGCTTCAAAGAAACTTGTGCACTTCCACTTGTGTGCCCTGACATGCTCTCATTCACTATGTGAACATTCATGTCATGTAAAGGTATTCTTTCTTGTTCACGGTCACCCATGGTACCAAATGAGGGTTTTTGGTGCTACCGATGTCGGAATTGAAAGATCAAAGGCTTGCCACGTTCGTCTCGATGAGAAGAACACTCCTATCACCCTGGATCAACACTTCGAACACCCCTATACCTCTTTGTTTTGACTTTTAGCTGAAAGTCAACTATGAGGGGTTGACCATCCAAATGGTC
This sequence comes from Cibotium barometz, assembly GCF_041138505.1. Classification (NCBI taxonomy): domain Eukaryota; kingdom Viridiplantae; phylum Streptophyta; class Polypodiopsida; order Cyatheales; family Cibotiaceae; genus Cibotium; species Cibotium barometz. Next base: position 31,106,096 of record NC_141107.1, on the reverse strand, counting down.
ATGGAATTGAGAACTTGTTGGCTGATTGGGAAGCTCTTTAGTAGTGTTCTCAAGCTATGTAAACACCTTCAATTCAGTCCGCCCTGTTTTTGACTGAATTAGGGTTTTCAGCCTGACAGAACTGTCCACTTTGTACCTTGAGATGGTGTCCGAATCCACCACTTGATAGCTAGTTAGGACCGCCTTAAGACAACCTTTTAAGACTTCCAAAGGCCCTTGAGAGATCTTGAGCGAGTTGGGACTGAATTGCACTTCTTTGCCCACTGCAGAGTGCAAAAAACCACAGAAATTTTGCCATAGTTTCCCCGCAATTTGGATCAAATCTCAATCAAAATGTAAAAGCAATTGCCCAATATCCACTCATGATCTAGTGTCCCAAATGATCATCATTAAAAGCATATGCTTGCTCTTGTGACCTTTATGCTTTGACCACTAGCAAACATCCATGGCATATCCAATCAAGTGACCAATGGCTTCCATAAAGGGTCCCGTTGTCCACATGCAATACACAATGATGTCGATGTAGAAGTGTTGATGTAGACCGTGTCGATGAAGCGCTTTTGCTTGCCGATCTCCCGGCCAAGCCTTCCCACCCCTTTACCGAGTTCGGGCCTAAGGCAAAGGTTGGGGCCAAGTCTTCACACCAATGTATCTAATCCCCCTCCTTGCCGCTTTACCAAAAGCACTCACAACGATTTTTTTCGACCAAAGTGAGACCGCGAGCTCCCCGAATTGTGCCCCTCCTTCCTCCATCGATGCGCCCCTTCTTCCTCCATCGCTTGAATCATTCCCTTCAGCCTCTGCCTTCGCTATGTAAAAAATCCTTGAATACATTTGACATGTATTCACCTCCTCTATTTGTGTGAAGAGTAAAAATTTTGCACCGTGTCTCATTCTCAACCAAATCTAAATAATGCTGAAAATGCATGAATACCTCAGACTTTTCCTTCATGGGAAACATCCATGTGAACCTGGTGTAGTCATCTATGAATGTGACAAAATATAGATGTCCCCCCAAAGATGGTGTTGTCCTCATAGGACCACAAACATCACTACATTGATATAGTGTCCAAGTTGTGACAAAAGTGGCATTTACTCTTCTTCTTAGAAGCCTCATCCTTGGCTAAAGCATCACCCTTAAAAGAAGACTTCTTGAAGTCGGCCTTGGACTTCCCTTTTTCTTTCATTGCAAAAGTCTATTCACCACTATGAGTATGGTTGGCCCTTGTTTGCTCTTCTTGTAAGAGCAAGCCCACAAGCTCATTAAAAGTGACTGGATCCCTACCACCTCTCATTGAGAGATTAAGAGATGTATGAAATCTAAGATGAGAAGGTGGCAAAGAATTCAGAGTATTAGTAACAAGCTGCTTGTCTGGTATAACTTCATCAATGTTCAACAGTTGATTCCCTCAAATCCTTAACCTTGGCAAGATGCTCTATCATAGAATCTCCCTCGTGCACCTCAAGAATATCAAGCTAGCTCTTGAGATATACAACCTGAGCCTCATTTCTTGTTTTATACATGTTATCTAGTGTGTCCCATGCAAGGTTGATGCCGTACGTACGTACGGATCCGTACAGTACGGTACAGCCGTACGGTACGGTACGGTGCCGTACTGTACGGATCCGTACGGAAACATTTAAAAAAAAATAAAAAATGGTATGGCGTGGCGAAACGCGTGTGGCGACCATGCGCTTGTGGATAAGCGACCAAAATTTGGGCATTTGTGAATACTTGCAAAATCGTGTGTACCTGCAAAACGCTGCAGAGCAAACTTCTTCGCTCTTCTTCGCTCTCTCTCACGCCCAGGCTTCATCATGCCGCGCAAGACTAACCCGAACTGGGCAATCCACACCAATGTTCTGAGGGTTGTTAACACCCCTTCTCAGCAAGGGTCAGGTACTCGGCTATGGGCATGCAAGTATTGCGGGGAGCAGTACACTAGCACCATAACTCGCGTCATCAAGCACATGACAGGTATCGGGTGCACCAATCAATGTGGTCCATGTGATAAAATACCACAAGCTGTGAGGGACTAATTGATTGCGGAGAATTGTCCTGCAATGGGTGGTGCAAGCAGTGTTAGAGGTGGTGAAAGTACGCAAGATGCTCTCCATGATGCTTTTATTGGAGATGTTACAGGTTCAGGTACAGTAGATGAGGGTGAAAGTCTTTCGGCTTCAGCCCAATCCACCACAGGCAGGAAGAGGGCACGTATTGCCGATGATGAGGACCTCCTGCCACAAGATGCGAGAGGTACAGGGGAGGCATCAAAGCAATCCACTCTGCGTTCTTGTATCTCATCACAAGCTTGGGTAAAGGAGCGGCAAAGGGTGGCAGAAATGGAGATTTGTCGTACTCTTATTGAGTGTAATATATCCTTCAATGTGTTAAGGACAGACCAATGGAAAAGAATGGTGAAAGCAATTGCGCAGGTAGGGCCTCTTGAGACATGGACAGGTCTTGAGTATACGAAGATGCGTACATCCATGTTGGATGAGCAGAAGGCCTTGATAGACAAGGCGCTCACTCCTGTGAAAGCAGGTTGGCAGGAGTTTGGATGCACTATTATTTCAGATGGGTGGGCAGACATTCGCAAGAGGCACATAATCAATATCCTTGTGTCATCTTGCTTGGGCACCTATTTCTTGCGTGCCGTGGATGCAGGGAGAGCATGCGACAGGATCACAGGGGAGTTCATTTATGGCCACATTCGACAGGCTATCCTTGAGGTTGGGGAGGACAATGTTGTGCAGGTGGTGACCGACAACGCCTCTAATTGCAAGGCAATGGGTCAAATGGTCGAGGCAGAGTTTCCACATATAGTGTGGACTCCATGTGCTGCCCATTGTCTTGATTTACTTATGGAAGACATTGGGCAGCTTGTTTGGGTGCAGCCCATTGTTGCAGATGCTGTAAAGATCACCACCTTCTTCCGCAAGAAGCATCAGGCTCTTGCCATCTTTCGGAGCCATAGCCCTTTGGATATGGTGAGACTCTCCAAGACCAGGTTTGCCTACATATTCTTGGTCTTGGATAGGCTCTACAAGATAAGAGATTCACTATCATCAACAGTTGTGGATCCAAGGTGGCGACAGATGCATCATTCAGAGGATGAGCGTACAAAATACTTGCAGAGGCGGATCCTGGATGATGATTTTTGGCAGCAAGTTCATAGCCTTTCAGTTGCACTTAAGCCCGTGTATGTCCTTCTCCGACTTACAGACATGGAGGGCTCAACTTTGGGACTGGTCTTTCATTTGTTTATGCAAATGAAAGACCATGTTGCTCAGTGCTCCATGATGACTGCTCAACGGTAAGCAATAGTTCTAATTTCTTCCTCTTTCTTTGATTTTTATGACTTCTCGATTCTCGATTCTCTTAGCACTATAACCTAAGACATGTATGTTCAATCTCTCATTTTCAGCCGAGGTGAGATCTTGGACCTGTCAGAATATGCAGCGGAAATGATATCCAAACTTGGGTAGACAAGAGCAAGTAGACTGCAGAAAATAATCAGCACAAGAAACACAGAGAGATGTGTGTAAACTCTTCTCTATACACAAGATCCCGGAGATAACTGAATGAGAAAGTGGAGGAGGATGGGGGGCAATATATACAAGCCCATGAGGGCAGTCGGCCAGCTCTAAAAGAGGCCCACGACCGAATAAATGTCCACGACTGCTGATATTAGCAGTCGGCCAGCATCTGATGCCCCATGCCTGCACAGAACAAGTCGGCCAGCACTCAGACAGCCCACGACTGATACAGATGCAGTCGGCCAGCTTCTGAGTGCTCCTGGCATCACCTGGCAGCCTTCCAGCCACTAGAAAAAAATGGGAAAAATAGGGAAAAAATACGGGGAGTGTGGAAAAATGATATACGGGCGGGCACACCCACAACAGAGGCCCTGGTGTATACAAATAGACAGGAGATGACTTCTAACACCCCCTCTCAGCTCCTGGCTGTGTAACCAACCCCAGGGAGCTGGAGTGCCACCTGAGCGTAGCCTGAGGTAGAGACTTCGTGAAGAGGTCCGCCGCATTGTCCTCCGTCGAACAATAAAGTAGCAAGATGTCACCCGCCAAGATCTTCTCACGAACAAAGTGATACTGTATCTCTATATGCTTGGTCCGGGCATGAAAAACCGGGTTCCGAGCAATAGCTATACAACTCTGGTTATCACACTGGATGACTGTGGGCTCCCTCTGTGGAAACCCCATCTCGCCAAGCAGCCTCCGCAGCCATACAACCTCACAAGCAGCACCACAAGCAGCCCGATACTCTGCCTCAGTCGAAGAAAGGGCAATAGTCGGCTGCTTCTTGCTGCTCCAAGAAACCGCTCCTGAGCCGAGGGTAAAAGTGTATCCTGAAGTAGATCTCCTCGTGTCTGGATCTCCTCCCCAATCTGAGTCACTCCAACCTTGGAGCTTGACTCCATTCCCTCCTGTGTAAAGTCCCAGATCCTTCGTACTCTGCAGATACCGCAAGATCCGCAATCCTGCGTCCCAATGAGTCTTCAATGGCGTCTGCATAAAAGAGCTCAACAGCCCCACGGAGAAGCTCAAGTCCAATCTGGTGTTCAGCAACCAGATCAATGAACCAACCAACTTCTGGTACTGCGAGGCATCAACTGGCTCACAAGGATCTGTAACGGTTAACTTTGTGTTCGGGTCCATCGGCGAATTAATAGGCTTGCAGTTCTCCATCCCAGAGGCCTCAAGCAACTCATGAACATACCGCTGCTGAGAGACGAAAAACCCCCTATGGGTCTGCCAGATCTCCAATCCCAAGAAGAAGTGGAGTAAGCCTAAGTCGGTCATCTCAAACTCCTTTGACAAGGCAGCCTTCGTCACTCCAATGTGCTCCACATGACCGCCGGTGAGAATGAGATCATCCACATAAAGGATGATGAGTGTGACCATGCCGCGTTCCCGAAAGAGATACAGGTTCGGATCTGCAACCGATCTCTGGAATCCAGTCCGAATAAAGAAGGAATCAATCTTCTGATTCCAAGCCCGCGGAGCTTGTTTAAGACCATACAAGGCCTTACGTAACCTGTAAACCATCCCTTCCGATCCTGGAATAATGAAGCCTGGAGGCTGCTCAACGTACACCTCCTCCTGCAGGTCACCATTAAGGAACGTCGATTTTACCCTGGTACACGGGCCACCTCTGAGAAGAAGCAAGGGCAAGAACGGTCCGAATCGTGGTCATCCGCGCTGTCGGTGCAAAGGTATCCTCGTAGTCGATGCCTGGCCGTTGAGCATAACCCTTAGCCACGAGCCTGGCTTTGTGTTTGTCCACCGACCCATCAGCCGCGTACTTGGTCTTAAGGACCCATTTGACACCAATGACTGACCGCTTCGACGGCCTCGGTACCAACTCCCAAGTGTTGTTCTTCTCGATGGCGTCAAGTTCCACCTGCATGGCTTCCCTCCAAGTATCCTGTGAAAGGGCTTCCTTTACGGAAGTGGGCTCTTTATCCCGCATGATACGAGACATAAGAGCATAGTTCACCTGGAGAAGCTCCGCCGTGTTGCTTTTATCTCGAACTCGATGTGATCTTCGAGGGCCGTCCTCTGTGGTCCACTCGGAGGGTAGCTCCGTGACACCTGACTCCTGAAGGGTGTCCATCAACCACCTAGGTACTCGAACAGATCGTGGAGCCTCCTGTGGTCGCGGGGGCTCAACTCCAGCTGCGGGCTCAACCTCCTGTGATGACTGAGGTGGATCAACTGGAGTGGTAGACTGGGAATCATCATCAGACTCTGGATCTCCAAGAAGTGGCGGCTTCTCGACAGTGGATGCTGGAACATGCTCGTCAAAGACCACATCCCGGCTGACAATAATCTCGTTCCTCTCTGGATCATACAACCTGTATCCCTTGGAAAGAGAGTTATACCCCACAAATACCAGCTTGCGGGACTTGGAGTCAAGCTTCCCCCTCTGCTTCTTCGGAATATGTACATACGCGTCACTCCCAAAGACACGGAAGTGCGAGACATCGGGTTTCCTGCCAAAATATGCCTCAAATGGAGTCATATGGGGTACAGAAGTCGTCGGAGAGCGGTTAATGGTATGGATAGCTGTCGCCACAGCCTCACCCCAAAGTGGACGAGGAAGATCTCGATGCTCCAGCATGGTCCTCGCCATCTCCACCACAGTCCTGTTCTTACGTTCAACAACTCCATTCTCCGAAGGCGATCCGGTATTGGCCAATTCCCTCTTGATGCCATGATCTGCACAAAACCGAAAGAATACAGTCGAGGAGAATTCCCCTCCTTTGTCAGCCCTGAGAGTCTTGACCTGAAATCCAGACTCTTTCTCCACCATCACGTGCCAATCCTTGAATCGAGCAAAAGCCTGGTCCTTCTGGGAAAGAAAGTAGACCCACGTGAATCTGGTACAATCATCAACAAGCAGCATGAAGTAGAGAGATCCTCCCAAGGATGGTATCTGCTGAGGTCCACACAAGTCAGTGTGAATCAACTCCAAAGGTTTCGAAGCCCGCCTGGAAGCCTGCTTCGGAAAGGATTCCCTGTGCTGCTTACCACGTATGCAAGAACTGCAGCGTCCTTGCCTACTACCAACATCTGGCAAGCCAACCACCATCTGGTCCCGGAAGGCGCGCCGCAAAGCATCCACATTTAAGTGGCCAAAACGAAAGTGCCACAAGTCTCCGACCTGAGAGCCTGTCAGTGAGGAGAGTGCAGAGAGTTTGTAGATACCGTTCTCCACACCGCCTTCCCAAACAACTTTGCCTGTCTCACGGTCCCTTAGAGCAACTGAATGCTCCTCAAATTCCACCCGAAAGCCAGTCTTGCATACCTCATGCACTGACAAAAGATGAAAGCCCAGAGCAGGGACGTAAAGAACACGGGAAGCATGCTTGCCCCCCTTGCCGTCGGGAATGATCTCCATCCGGCCCTCACTATGAATCGGAATAGTGGAGTTATCACCAATAAAGATACGACCTGACTGCCGCTTCAGATCCAGGAAGAAGTCACGGGATGGAGTCATGTGCCTGGAAGCACCACTGTCGAGAATCCATTCCCGAGTATCCTTTGCGGTGAAGCCAACTGCCTCCTCGCTCGAAGATGATGAATCATCGGAGTCCACCATCTCCAAGTGCACAAATGCCGGAGTCTTCGCAGCTGAGGCTGAGGACTCAGCACTCTTCCCTGTCCGCTTAGGGCACTTCCTCCAGTAGTGGCCTTTCTCGCCACAATCATTACAAGATCTTTCGGCCTTCAGCTTCTCTCGTTCTGGATCAGGCTTCTTCTCGGAAGACTTATCTGGTGAAGCCTTCCCTTTGCCCTTGTTGGTATTATGGCCTTTCGACCGTTGGCCAGTTAAGGCCTCCGAACCTCCGCCGTGAGGAGGGTTCGTGAAACGTTCCTCCTGGTCCAAGACCATTGGCACAAGCTCCTCCCAAGTAATGGTGCTGAGCCTGCCACTAGTGATCAACGAGGAATAGAAAGCGGAATACTGACCAGGCAAGTGGGAAAGTAACGTGATGGCCATATCTTCGGACGATATCTCTTTCCCAGCTGGAAGGACTTCCTGCTGAAGGGCCTGCAGCTTGTTAATGTGTTCCCGCATCGTCGAAGACTTTGCAGGGTTCATAACCCGCATCTGCACTTCCAAGGATATCTGCTTCATGGGTGACACCCTGTTGTACAAAGAAGCCAAGTGCTCCCATATGCCTCTCGCCAGCGTCATGTGCTTCACATGGTTGATCACCTGTGGTGTGCAATTGAGGAATATAAATGACCGGACCCTGGCGTTGACACGGTCCCACATTTGTGCCTGTGCCTCTCGGTCCTTCCTCGCTGATAAAACCTCCCCTTCCTCAGCTTCCGGCCTTGGCACCCCTTTGATAATAAAATCAGCAAGATCATATGACTCCAGAACTGACTCCATCATGACCTTCCAGATGCCATAATTGGACCCGTCCAACTGCCGATCCACTGGGAACGTGGGAAGAGTCGGAATCTTCACGTGCTTCTCTGCCATCTCGAGTAAATCCGCCATCTCGGAGAGTAACCTGAAAGGGTGGGTGGGTGGGAAAAATCTGAAAATCAGAATATATGCAAGTGGCTGTCCAGCCCCTCTGCCCGCCTTCCTCTTGCACCTTCACTTCCCGTTCAGCCCGAAACAGTCCACCGATCAGCTACGTGTTGCTCCCCCCTCTTGCTCAGAAAAACGCCCAAGATCAGCTAGAGCCTAGGGCTCTGATACCATGTCAGAATATGCAGCGGAAATGATATCCAAACTTGGGTAGACAAGAGCAAGTAGACTGCAGAAAATAATCAGCACAAGAAACACAGAGAGATGTGTGTAAACTCTTCTCTATACACAAGATCCCGGAGATAACTGAATGAGAAAGTGGAGGAGGATGGGGGGCAATATATACAAGCCCATGAGGGCAGTCGGCCAGCTCTAAAAGAGGCCCACGACTGAATAAATGTCCACGACTGCTGATATTAGCAGTCGGCCAGCATCTGATGCCCCATGCCTGCACAGAACAAGTCGGCCAGCACTCAGACAGCCCACAACTGATACAGATGCAGTCGGCCAGCTTCTGAGTGCTCCTGGCATCACCTAGCAGCCCTCCAGCCACTAGAAAAAAATGGGAAAAATAGGGAAAAAATACGAGGAGTGTGGAAAAATGATATACGGGCGGGCACACCCACAACAGAGGCCCTGGTGTATACAAATAGACAGGAGATGACTTCTAACAGGACCTTGTAGACAAACGGTGGATATTCATGAGCCGTCCCATCCATGCGATGGCTGCCATGCTCCATCCTCTGTACAGGTCGCCAGAGCTATGGAATAATACTGCTTTGAGCAGCATGAAGTAGTCAGAGTATGTGGGAAGGATGTTCTCAGAGGAGGAGCAACTTCAGATTGATAGAGAGTTCACCACTTACATGAGTGGTATTGGTGCTTCATTTGCGAGACCTGTGTCATTGAGGAAGGAAGCCATGAAATTCCCTTTGACATGGTGGAACTCTTATGGAAGGGTTGTTTTCCAAACCTTTCACGAGTTGCTCTTCGTGTTCTATCTCCGATAACTTGTAATTAATCTCTAAAGTATACTCTTCGGAAATGAAGATTGATGTTTTAGCATTAAAAGATTTACAAATTTGCTCGCATTACACTCATTTTTGCACAGGATTGCTCAGCTGGAGCATGTGAGCGGAACTGGAGCTCATACTCTCTTATACACACTAAGATTCGGAATCGCCTTAGTACTTCTCAATTAGAGGTGTTGGTGTATTGCAGAGCTAACATGAGGTTCGTGCGAAGCTACCATGCTTTGGGGTCACCGAAGCGGGTATAAATTGAAATTTGGACTCAAGAAGAACTTAGAAGTAGAAATTTTTTTCTAGTTCGATGAATATCCATTGTCCAATATGCAATTTGTGGCATGTTTAAACAGGTTGATCCAACACTACTCAAAATGGTTGATGAACCCAGCCCGGAGCTTGTGGATCGGCAGATTAGAGATGAGCAAGAGGAGATTTTGAGAGCTTTACATAGAGAGCTTGAGAGCGTGGATCGTTGTGTGACCCGCTCACGTGCACGATCTCTCAGCATTCCTCTACGCCAGGCAGCTCCAGATCCAGGCTCTGCGAGACGAGAGAGCATTCGCAGGGGAAAGCTTCCAGTTCGTCGCACCCAGCAGAGGCGTGCAAATGAGGCTGTCGAACTCATTCACACTCAGATTCCCGAGGCACATGACGAGGATGCACTGGAGCTTGTTGCTGCTGAGCCAGAGTTCGATGAAGAGGGCAATGGTATCAATGATGGAGGCATGCTCTCTTCAGAAGACTCATCATCTTCATCTGATGATGAGATTTGAGACTCTTGCGTCTAGACTCTAGAGTCTAGACAACTGTAGTGTTTCATTGTTTTTCTTTTTGCACTTGTGGACCAGGACATGTGCTGGCAGCTGTAGACATGATATTTGTACTCTCTTTTATCATCTATGACTTTCATGGTTCTTGCTTATATCACTATGACTGTTAGCATGAGGTATTGTGTAATGGGCTTGGTAACTGATAATTGATTTAAACTTTAAGTAATGAGGTTCAGTCTTTATTTTAAGTATTTTGGTTGCTATGTCTACAAAATATTCAGGTTTCTAGGACTGTTTACAAATGGTACGTACTGTTTACGTACCTTAAAATTTGTTCCGTACAGAAGTACGTTCCGTACGTACTGATAGCGTGCCGTACACTACGTACCTTACCACCTTGGTCCCATGCTTGCTTTGTAGATCTACACGACGGACCGTATATGTGGTATGAATCATGATGGATCTCTTGATAGACAATGCTATCAAGGACATTGCCTGTGCAGTACGAGAATCCCATCTTCTTTGTCCTTGTGTAGTAGGAGGTGAGACTGCAACCTGTGCATCAACACCTACAATCCTTTGTGCTACATATCTAGGAGGTGTACTTGGCTGAATTGTTGGTGGGCGTGTGTCTTCATCTGACACGATATCCCAGAGCCCTTTAGCTACCAACACATTCCGAATCATAAAACTCCATAATGAGTAGTTGGTTCCATCCAACTTGTCCTCTTGGGTCAGCACCCTAAGTACATCCTGTGATTGAGCCATCGTTGCTCAACAATGCAAAAACCACACTGGACAACTACAAACACAAGTACTGGAGCACGTATCCCAACACTATACCGTGTGCTTGCAAGTATGTAGACCTATAACAAGAATGTAGAATTGCATTGTATCAAAATGGTATATTTGATGACTTGCTTTGATGGTATTTGACTTTTTGTTGTAGAGTAAATCCCGTCGATGTTGGAGCCACCTATGGAGAACCACGTCCTGCCCGTAGCTTCCCTTCAACACCACGTGCTGTATGAGCACTTGCTTCCACGTCTGTCAACTCTCACATGTGGAGTGCCCTAAGCCACCAGCTTCGCCCGTGCAATGCTCAGATCTGCCACTGCTGCCGGTTGTGCCATCCGCTTCTACCAGTGTAGCGCCTTGTTCAGCCGCTTCCGCCAAGTGCACCGCCCAATTCCACTAGTGCAGCACCCTGTTCAGCCACTTCCGCTGGTTGCACCGCCCACTTCCACCATAGCAGGGCCTTGTTTAGCCGGTGCTCCGCCAAGGGCATGGCCATTGACTTATGTCGCCTATTGCCGCCTGCTAATAGTGTGTTGCTGCACCACCTGCTAATATGTTGCTGCGCCGCGTGCTAATATGCTGCTGTGCACTGCTACTTAGCCGCCACTGGTCTGCACCTACTTTGCAGCGCTCGATCCCGCTGCTTTTACCGCTGCTTGCAGCGTTTGGCCACGCTTGTGTCGCCACCTGCTAGCCTGATGCCATCTACTTCGCAGCGCTTGCTGCCATGCTTCTGTTGCCTCTTGCCACAACACTCCTTACATGCTTGCTAGCCACCTACACACAGAGCTTTGACTAGCTTTGTCACATCATCGTGTAACTTGGTTGAACACAATGCTAATCAATACACTTAAATACACTAAGATTTGATGGACACTTGCTCAAATACAAGAAGTAATTTGCTGAATTGACAAGAGACACACAATGAGCCGGAACGGTCGACCCCTCCCTCAAATAAAGTATATTGATCTTGGGAGAATCAAGTACATAGTGTCATGGGCATTTCTGACCAGATTTCCATACCAATGCATATGAATACAGTATTGCAAACAAGTGGTTGTCGATGTAGACTTGCAACCCACACTACCCTCTCAAGTGCCCATATTCCCTACCATCTACTCTCTATTGTTCCACCAACACATGGTAGCAACAATTTGTAAGAGAGCACGTAGGACAAGAGAACACCACACAGGGTATGTGATCTTGTAATCCGGTTCCTCCCTCCTGCTACTTGCTTCCATATTTAAGCATAAAAGCTTACCAATTGCAAGTAGAGTCGATGACAGCGGAAGTCTTTGTGATGGAAGTCCTTGGAGTCGTAAGATCTTCGATTTGTCGCATTTCTTTGCGACAAAAGTCTTCAAGAGGATGAAGGGAACCTTGGGAAAGCTTCCCCTATGGTTCAACTTGAGAAAGGAGGGCTGAAATTAGGGTTTTCAGCAAAAAGACGAGAAATTACAGCAATAAAGAGAGCTGTTTTGCTGAATTTCAGTGATTGGGAGTGTGTAGGAGAGTGATTAGCATCTGGAAACAGTCTTGGAAGCTTGTGAAACACCTTAGCAAGCTTGGAAATGGAGTTGGGAAGGAGAAAGTGCAGAAAATGCAGTCCAACAGTCCTCATGAAGGAGGTGCCAATCCCTAGAGAGAGGAGGAGGAGGAGTGAGGTGGTGAGTTGTCCAGTGTAGGTGGCAGGCAAGTGCTTTGTGGAGCAAGCTAGAGTGGACACATGGCTGGTTACTCCCTTTGTACAAAGGGGATAAGGTCTGGGCGGTGGACATTGGGTTATGTCCACCTTGGGACATCAGTGTGTGTGAAGACCGGGCTGGTCATAATTTATAAGTGAGTTTTGGTCGCCCAAAACTTAATGAAGTGTGTACACACTCACGTAAAATTAGTGCTAACTTCTATGGCTAGGTTTATGACCAATACTTACCACTTGTCACATACCACATAACCATTTCAGCAGACAGTTTCACACGCACGGTTCACGGGCAGGCGTTCCCTTACCCGGAACTACACATTGGTCAAGCAAGCCAAAAACAGCATGCAATTTCAATTGTAAGCAAGCACATAAAGATGCTATGCAATGCAACATTGGTATGGACAATCCCTGTTCATGAGACTATACCAAAATAGACGTGCTCCAGGCAAGTACATAGGTACCAGACCCAATGGAACACCAATCCACCAAGCATTTCCGGGCATGTACACAGAGGCACAAGTCCCAATGGAAAGCCAAGTCCATAGTATCACATGAGTGGCATCAATCCCCGGCATATACAACTGCCATGGATACTAGTCCAATGGACCAATTGGGTGGCCAAATGGTGACATCCCCCCCGGCTTCTAAGCAGTTGTCCGCAACTGAAAAGCATCCAAATATGTGTGAAGCACATGCGAGCAATCTCTGAAGAGCTCTTCATCTACCCATTTGGCATCAATAGGAAGATAGTTCCTAAACTTCACACAAGGTAACGCTTGACGACTTTGCCTGCAGCAAGCTTGCGTTTCTTGTGATACACAATTTGCTCTGGTTGCAAGATCTCCTCAAGCTCAGCCACTTCTGGTGGATCCTCAATGACCGTTTCACTGGGCTTCGGTCCTACATACTTGCGAAGGAGACTCACATGAAAAGCATTGTGTATGTGCCAATGAGTAGGTAATGCCAATCTGAAAGCCACTTCATTGATCTTCTCGATCACTCGAAAAGGCCCATAGTACTTGGTTGCAAGCTTAGGATATGCACCCTCTTTGCCAAGCCTCTTTGCAAGTCTTGCTTTCTCAAATTTCGGCAATACCCAATCATTCTCTTTAACATCCAATTGCCCTCTATGGTTGTCGGCAGCCTTTTTATGCTTGTCTTGTGACCTTGCAATGGCTGTCCGCACTTGACTTACATACTCATTAGCCAAATATCTCATCCTTTGTACGAAGAATGGGTAGCAAAACCACCTTACCATAAACAATCTCAAACGGGGCCTTTCCCGTAGATGCATGTACCGTGTTGTTGTATGCAAATTCCACAAGCGGTAAGTACTTCTCCCAAGAAGACTTCTGATCCGCCACATAACATTTCAAGAGATCCAACACGGCTGAATTTGCAGCCTCACTTTGTCCATCCGTTTGAGGGTGATAAGCTGATGAGAAGTTCAATTTGGTACCCATATTATCAAATAAGGCCCGCCAAAAGAGACTTGTAGTCTTGGGATCTCTATCCCCCACGATGGACTTCGGCATTCCATGATGCTTAAACACTTGTGCAGGATATATTTTAACCATATGCTCAGCTTTGATGGTTTTTTTGACCGGCAAGAAATGAGCTTTCTTGCTAAACCTGTCCACAATTGTCCAAATCGCATCATTACCCTGTTGGGTCCGTGGCAAGTCCATAATGAAATCCATTGTAGTACTTTCCCATGGTTGTGTGGGAATAGGCAATGGCTGAACCAAACCTGGTGCCTTTTGCCTATCAAATTTCACCTTTTGACAGGTGATACATACACGTACATGTTCCTCAATGTCCTTCTGCATACCTGGCCAAAAGAAATATCGCTCAATCATGTGCATAGTAGGCATTATGCCTCTATGACCAGCATATGGAGAAGCATGGCACTCATCCAAAACCTTTTGCCTCATGTCAGACACCACACATAGGCAATTATCTTTCATGAGATAACCCTCTTTGATCACATATGAGGCATGTGCATGACCAGCCATCAAATCAACCCAAATAGTGGCAAAATCAGCATCCGTATGATACAAATTACGCACGGTAGACAAGTCCCCATGAGAGGCAACCGAGATAGCTGCTACATACGGCTTTCGTGACAATGCATTTGCCACTACATTCTTCTTTCCTGGGGTGTGTAAGATCTGAAAATGAAACATAGAAAGGAAATTGGTCATCCTCATATGCTTCTCTGACAACTTAGTTTGGTTAAGAAAATACCTCAAACTCTGGTGATCTGTCTTCACAGTGAAATTAGCCCCAAGAAGGTAATGTTTCCATATAGTAAGTACATGAATTACAGCCAAGAGCTCTTTCTCATAAATGCCAAGAGATAGCTCTGCATCATGCAATCTACGGCTCTCATAAGCCACGGCATGTCCCTCTTGATTAAGGACAGCTCCTTTGCAATTTCCAGATGCATCACATTCCACACTAAAAGGCTTTTGCAAATCCGGAATGATCAACACTGGACCATGAGTAGTTGCATCTTTCAATTTGAGGAATGCATCCCTCTCTACATTAGTCCATTTGAATGTGGCCGCCTTCTTTGTCAAATCATGCAAAGGAGAAGCAATCCATGCAAAGTGCCGAATGAACCTGCGGTAGTAAGTGCATAATCCAAGAAAACTACGGATCTCATGCAATGAACTCAATTCGGGCCAATTCCGAATTGCATCAATTTTTGCAGGATCCATCCGCACTCCATCTTTGGACACAATATGCCCAAGATAATGTATCTCTGACAAGAAGAACTCACTCTTCTTTGCATTTATGAAGAGTTTATGCTTACGGAGTTCTTTAAAAACAATGGCCAAATGAGCTCTATGCTCTTCTTCGGTCTTTGAGAAGACTAGGATGTCATCAAAGAAGACACCTGTAAATTTTCTGTACCCACGGAATATGCGATCCATCATTCTATTGAATGTAGCCGGGGCATTCGTAAGACCAAAAGGCATAATAAGATACTCATAAAGCCCAAATGTTGTCTTGAAAGCAGTTTTGTGTCCCTCAGGCACTACACGCACTTGATGATACCCACTCTTGAGATCAATTCGGCTAAAGTATGCCGATCCATCCAACTTGTCAAGGATGTCGTCTATGTGTGGAATTGAAAACCGATTCTTGATGGTAAGCTTATTCAAAGCTCTATAATCCACACATACGAAAGGACCCATCCTTCTTTTGAACCAAGAGGACGGGTGAACAATGTGGGAAAGACCTTGGTTGAACCAAACTCTTCTCAAGAAGCTCATTCACCTGCTTCATGATCTTCTCTTTTTGGAATGCACTTACACGATAGGCTGCCTATTAGGTGGTGAGCTACTTGGCACAAGATTAATGCGATGATCTTCCGGTCGTACGGGTGGCAACTCATTTGGTAACTCATCAGCAAAACAATCATTGTGCTCTTGCAAGAATTTCAGCCTATCATTACTAAGAGTGTTTACATGGACATTATTTTCCTCAACATGATCTCGTACAAAAATCAAGTACGCAAAAACACTCTTTTTCATTACTTTCTTAATTTGTACATGAGAATCAAGGGGAATGGTATCACCCTCTTCACCAGCATCAATTACATGCTCTCGGCCTTCATGCATGAAGGTGATCCTGTTGGTCTTGTAAGCCTTGCACGGATGAATACGTGTATGCCAAGGCTTTCCAAGCAATACATCACAACCATTCAAAGGCACCGCCTTGAATGTGTATGCGCAACTTGCCAAAAATAGGCATGACTTGCACTTCTCTACCAACAAAGGCAGTCCCTGCTTCAATTTGAGGACCCATGTCCTTCACTTCAATACCCAAAGCAGCTGTGTGGATATGAAATTCTCAGATGCATAATCTTCAAACATGAACAAAGCAGGCTGATCCTTGAGCTGTCCCCAAGCTTTACATACAACCCTGTCTTTGCTATCATGTGAAGTGTTGCCCTGTACATCCGGAACCATATGTACATTAGGCTTTGATGCATTTGCATTATCATGCTTCTTCTTGTTTGGGCATGCGTTTGCAATATGCTCGGTGCTACCACAAGTAAAGCATTTCTCCTTGCTCATATATTGCTTTTTCTGCTCCGGAGTGAGACCATAGTCTCTCTGTTTGAAGGGGCGCTTCTTGGTAGTGTTATTGCCTTTGGACCATTTTTATCTTGGTTTTGGTCCTTTTTAGGTGGCTGTCCATTATTTTGCAGGTTTTGGACAGCCTTCTCTTTGCCTTGAAATGAGGGTTTAGCCTTATTGGATCGACTCAATTTGAGTTCCAATTGCTTGGTGTGGCGGTGGCGGCTGTGATTAATTGGTGTAAGGTGTGACCAGGATACATTTGTAGTCCCGCTTTGTACACGGGTTGCAATCCCGATTGAAACCTTCTCTTCCTTTCCGCCTCGGTGACATGCATAAATGGAGATACCTCCAAAAGCACTTTCCAAAACTTTTGTACATACGCATTCACTGATTCCCTCTCATTTTGCTTCACCCAATCCCACTCCATTGTTATCTCATTCAATGCATTGGGAGGCAAGAATTGAGCATAGAACCTCTCCTTGAACTCTTCCCATGATCTAATAGGATTCGGTGAGAGCTTCTCCGTGAGCCACCAATGGGCAGCAGTGCCTTTCATGAACATGCTTACATACTGGATCATGGATTTCTGAGTGAAATCCTCATCACTGAAAGCAATATCAAACTGGGCAATAAAAGCAAGTGCCTTTGATGCATCATATTTTCCATGATATGCGTTAAACTTCACAGATTTGTCTCTGGCTTTGAAGTCACGAGACTTTGATGCATGTGCCTGCATCTCAACATGTTTTCCCCCATGTTTGTCCATTGGGACAGCCCCTGTGGACTGGCATCATTTTAGGACCAAAAGGTGATGCATAAGGCATAGATACATATGCCCTATAAGCATGAGCCATGGCTGGCTCCTCAACATGCATTGATACATTTTCAGCAATAGCTTCTCCCACACGAGCACACTCGAAGGCATGAGTGGCATGAGAGATACGCAGAATACCTGCACCAACAAAAAATTGCAGCCCATGATGCATCTGTTGTGCACGCACATTTTCAGCCGGCAAATGGCATTTGACATACATTTTGAACACTACCATAAACATTGTATCCTTCACAGGCTACAGAAGGTATTCCTGCAAGGCGTGAAGTCACTAATTGTTCCTCTCCCATAGCATGGAGATTCATCCTCTTAGACATAAGTTCTTGTTCGGGCACCTGTGGGGATTCCAAGACATGTGGGATGGTTGCCTTTTCTGCATAGGCATCCTCGGTACGAGCCAAGTATGCACGGTGCTGCATCCCTCGGTTGCATGTGCAACTCTTGAGCAATCATTGCCATTGCATGATCCATATAAGATTCAGCTTTCTTGGCCTTCAAACGGTCATGTACCAATGGATCCTCGCGGCGGTAAAGATTCAATTCTTCTTGTTGTGCATGGTGAAGAGCCTGCACACGAGTAAGTTCAGTCCTCAAGACTATCCTCTTCTTCCTGCATCTTCTCTTTGCCATGGGACGGCTGTCCCACATATTCATGTTCCCTATTGTGCACCACATGAGTTTGCTCATCTTGTAAAACATTGGAGGCATGCATTTCATTGTCCCTGCCTCTTGTGTTAGCATCTCGAACATTCATTGTATGGCTGTCCATAATGTTCTAAGTGTAGAGATAGCTAGTGTTCATGGTGATCGTCTCTCACGATAGAAGTGAAAGAGAACTGTATGCTTTGATTACCAATGTAACTTGTTTAAACACAATGCTAATCAATACACTTGAATACACTAAGATTTGATGGACACTTGCTTACATATAAGAAGTAATTTGCTGAATTGACAAGAGACACACAATGAGCCGGAACGGCCGACCCCTCCCTTAAATAAAGTATATTGATCTTGGGAGAATCAAGTACGTAGTATCATGGGCATTTCTGACCAGATTTCTATACCAATGCATATGAATACAGTATTGTAAACAAGTGGTTTTCGATGTAGACTTGCAACCCACACTACCCTCTCAAGTGCCCCTGTTCCTTACCATCTGCTCTCTATTGTTCCACCAACACATGATAGCAACAATCTGCAAGAGAGCACGTAGGACAAGAGAACACTACATAGGATATGTGATCTTGTAATCCGGTTCCTCCCTCCTGCTACTTGCTTCCATATTTAAGCATAAAAGCTTACCAATTGCAAGTAGAGTCGATGACAGCGGAAGTCTTCTCGATGACCCCTAAAACAAAGGCCCAAAAGGGGTCAAGAAGAGTTTGCCAAGTGTCCCTTTAAAAATGGCTAAAAGTGGCTATAAGGTTAAAAACCATCTAACTAATACCTATTTTTCCTAGCTTTAATAAAGCCTGATTTCTACATACATGTCCACTACAAAATGTATAAATCTCCTAAAGGTACTTCATGTGCTCCATCATTTTGAGAACTCCTACATACATGTTCACGACGAAATCTATAAATCTCCTACATGTACTTCATGTGCTCCATTTCATTTTGAGAACTCATCGAGGAAGATTGTGATAAATTTGTCCAAGAAATCCGCAAAGCTTTCAATCATGCAATGCTGAAATGTTGTCAGGGCATTACCCGCCAAAGAACTTACCCACATATGAGAGGAAAGGGCAAGCATTCGTGGAGCGATACAGAGTCACTCGCAGTGATGAGAAACTGCTCTGTAAGTTCTTAAAAATCAAGCAAAAGCGAGACACTGTCAGGGAATACAGTGACAAGATGCAGAACCTGCCGACTGAGCACAATCTCCGGTCATGGTTCTTAAATGGGTTAAAAGGACAAAAAGTATCTGGAAGATGGAGCAATGCAACTCAACACAAACATTGGAAGAATTGATCTAGAGGACACGAAAGTTTGAGAATGATAAATCGGCCAGAGCAGAAAGTACATGACAGTTTAGATAGTAAAGATTCAGACTCAGAGCGCAAGAAGAAGAAAAAGCATCACCGAGAGGAACACATGAGAGCTAAGAACTGCAGCGATGAAATTGTGGCCATAATGAAGCAGCTGGAGGCACTTAGAAAGGGTACAAGCGGAATCTGGGGTATCAGGGACAGAATGTGGCGTTCCAACACCCTGACCAGAGGAATACACGAGCAGAAAAGGGAAGAATGTCAGCTGGAAACAACCTATTGAAAGAGAAATAGAAGGAGAAGCTGGTACAGCTAACAAGGTGAGGAAACTACAGGAAGCAACACAGAGCGAAGCACTACAACAGCACCAACTACCAAGCCATTTTGCAAAAGATGCCAGGAAATTCCTAAGGCTCAGGAGTCCTTGGATTTGTTTAGGGATATGCAGTTGACAATCAGAGTCGGGCAACTCCTGAAGATGGCACCATACTGTCTGGACTATCTCCGGCAACAAAATGCTCTCGGTGAATCTCAGCCTCACCAATCAACTTCAGCCGAGAGCCCACTTTCAGAAGATCCAGTACTCTTCACGGCCAGACCACAAATCTCTCCAATGATCCCAGAAGTAGATATCTTGAATGCAACAGTCTCCACATATCCGGTGTTATAGTCAAGAAGCTAAAAATCAAGGACTTGCAGAGAGACACCTTCAAGGTTAAAATGGTTGATCAAAGACCTGTACACCCCCTATGTATGATCTGCAAAGAAGATGATTTCCGAGAGGTGGACAAGGAAGGGTACCGACTTCTGCACCAAGCTTTACCTTTGAAAGAGTATGGGAAGTACTCCAGATACCTTCAGTGATGCTATTGAGCTTGGCCCATTGCTCGAATGCCCTTATGCGAATACGGGGGTGTTTCTTATCCCCCTTATACCGAGCACATTCCATCTTGATCTTTGTCTTCTGGTGCTTCCTATCAGGTGTGCTTCATTCTGGGAACGTATGGGAACACGTGTGTCATGGTAGTATCCATCTGACTGGCTACCTCCTCTTGAGCCACAGATCGCTCTTCACTTGCCCAATCTCTGCTGTTCAACTGAGTTGTCTCCTCCCCTGAGCCATCAATCTAGTCTGCATGCCTATTACGTCCATGATTCCAGAACTGTGTAATGCTTCTCCCATTATATGATAGCAGACTCCTTGGAAAGCACTAAAGAACTCACTCTAGTGCAGACGAGATTGGTCAACTGTGGGATTGGATAACAGGTTCGTGTGAATAAGGTTTGAGTAAAGGTGTGCGTAGTGCGACTTAAGCAGGTGTGCCATGTAGTAGGATAATCTACCTTGAAAGACTTTGAATTGCTGGATATTACTGAATTCTATTGGCATTTTGATCAATAGTACGAAACCCAGCAGGATTGCCAAAAGTAGATGGGTAAGTTTCTACGCTCAGGTTTCACAGGAATTACTCAGGAAACTTTTTCCAGATGCCTTCAGTATCATTGAAGTAAACCTTACTCAATCTACTTTTCGCCCCGAGTGGAATGTGAGTTTCAGTACCGTTCCCACTTGCGGTGATTGGAGGGTTTATCGGGGTCGAAAATGCGCGGTGCAATTAGTACTAGGGAATACTTTCTCAGACAACATTATCACACTAAAAACATTTACATTAAAAGACACAAGAGATGATGAAGTAAAGAAACTGTATCATATTTCTTACCAAAGTCGTATACAATATTCTCAAGGAATTACAATGAAAGAACACAATGTATAGCTTTCAATAAGCTCTCAAGACTGGATGCTACAAGGATTTCAAGTATGACCAAAAGTACAATGATGAAAAGTTACAAATGATTGTGTCACGGCCTATTTATAGGTCCACCCTATGACTCGTGTTCACAGCGAGTTCAGACTGCCACCTACTCTCCGTTCATTTCTTCAATGCGGCTTCCGTCCGCCAGTAGAATTCTTGATGGGCTGGCAGTGAGTCTGGCCTTGGCTCCTTCCTAACAATGCTTAGTTGTTTCTATTCATCCTTTGTCAAGCTCTCTAGCTGAGATGTAAAGAATATTTATGTTTTTTTCCGGATGGTATCATAGCAGTGTCTCATTTTGATTCTGCATGGGTTTTTGCGTCCTTACACTTCATCCATTTAGAGGTCACAGCCACTTCTTCTTGGGTTTTGGTGATGAGCTCCTGCATGTGTTGCATTTCTTGAAGGAGAGCTGCAATCGTCTCCTGAAGCCTTCCCAGTTTAGCCATCAAGAAATGCATGTGTTGCATTTCTTGATGGAGAGTCGTCTCCTGAAGCCTTCCAAGTTGAGCCAGCAATGTGCTCTCTAGTGCATCTTTATCTTGGACTTCACTGGCTTGAAGGGTCTAAGTGATGTTAGCCATTTAAGTCCTTTGCTTCTTCAGCTTCTCATTCTTTTTTCTTAGGGCTGCAATTCCTTTCCAGTTTTTGTGCATGCATGAACACTGTATGCCCTTCCTAATAAGCGGGACTATAGGGCTGACAGGATTGGATGAAGATGCAGTGATCATGTTCATTGTTTTGAATGTGTCCTTGACCTTCACGTGCAGCCAATTCCATTTTGCTGACTGAGGCATGGTGGTGCTGAGAGAGCAAGGAATATCTCAGCCTATTGCGATGGCACTATCTCACTCACATGGTCTTTTTTCGGGGGGTGGGGGGAGAAATGAAATCTGTATTAATGTCTTCGAAAGGCCAAAATGACCTATGAGACCAAAAGTTACAAATAATCTAGTCAAATGAAGTCAAAATGTCAGTGGAGAGAGAGAGAGAGAGAGAGAGAGAGAGAGAGAGAGAGAGAGAGATATTAAGCGTCTACTAAAGACCCAATGGGCCTATGAGACCAAAGTGATACAATAATGTCCATGGCATATCTCATCATGGAATGGAAAATAAAATAGAAAGAAAACATAAACATAGCTATCTCACTGGGGTGATACAAAACTGTCCATGGAAACTCACCATGGAATACTAAGAACATAGAAACATGAGAGCAGCATCAGCTCCGAGTAGATGGTATACCACTCTCCAAACACGAGAGAGAGAGAGAGAGAGAGAGAGAGAGAGACGTCTATGGAAGATTCCAAGGGTCTATGAGACCATAAGTAATACAATGGATATACCGATTGAGCCATGGAAGAACTGAAAAGGAAATGAAAAAAAAAAAGGAAAAAACACCAATGTGTGTACACATCGAGATAGGAGATAATTATCGGATAATCCCTCAGCTAGTACCAATCTCAAAGGAGACGGGTTCAGGCCTCTGTGATGGGAGCATGTCATATCGGCAAAGAGTTGTTGCCCAAGGCTATGACGGATGTAGGTGGAGGATAACCATAGCAAAAAATGAGAGAGAGAGAGAGAGAGAGAGTGCATTATCAAGTACTATTAATACACAATGATTGCATGTGAATGTAATGTTGTATTGATGTGACATGACGCTTACAAGACAATGCCTTTATAGGCAAAATGCCTTATCTTTGTGTAATGAAGTAGATTTGGTTGCACCTAGGCACTTGGGCTTAGGGTCATTTACATGTGTACTTTTGGGAGCCTTGGGCTTTATTAGGCATAGGGCTCATGGGCATTGTACTGTTTTGATCATATTCACTCTATAGACATCTATGTCGTCTTGGTGCTCATGCCGAAGCTTTCATGGCCTTCTTGGCTATTGCCCTAGGATGGTGACCCACACCCATGTTGTCACTCCATGCTTTCAGTGGCCAATCCTAGTTTCTTGCAACTCTCGAAGTCAACGATCCTCATCAATGAGGATGGCCACCATGTCATCATGTGGCATCTCTCCGGAGACCCGAAGTGAAGACATCACCTCTTTGTACTTTTCCATCTCTCCAAGCTAGAAAAGAGTACTGCTCTCTTGTCATTCTCATCAGTGTTGGCCCTTAAAGCAGCTAGTTATTGGAAGAGGGAACTCATGGAGCTGAGGTGCTCTTGCAATATGTGATGTTCTTTCATTTTAAAAACATAATACTTTTGCTTTGGAAACACCTTTGAATTGTTAATCTTGTTCCCGAACAGATTTTCAAGATTGTCCCATACCTATTCGGTAGTCTTGTCAA
Organism: Cibotium barometz; assembly: GCF_041138505.1. Lineage (NCBI taxonomy): Eukaryota > Viridiplantae > Streptophyta > Polypodiopsida > Cyatheales > Cibotiaceae > Cibotium > Cibotium barometz. The sequence continues at coordinate 31,082,696 of NC_141107.1, read as the reverse complement.
AGTCGACATGATGGCAAGCCCTAGACCGATGTGTCCTAGTGCTCGGTCATTCTTCTCTGTCCAAGCTCTCACTACACTTGCTATAGCTTCACCTTTAGGCTTCTCTTTTGTGATTTTGACAGCACTCTAGACTCCATGTCTCATGAGCAGGAGTCTGACTTTTGTTTGCCATGGTGGGAAATTGTTGCCAGATAACTTCTTGAATGTGTTTGCTGATCTAGGAAGGTCCATGGCTATCGATAGTGAGACTAAGGGAGAAACACTGCAGAGAGAAGTAGCTTAGCCAATGAACTATGGAGCTGGAAGACAAGGCAGTAGGGAATTTTGATACTGTAGAAGCAGCTCAGAGAGTGTTTAGTGCATGAGGTGACCCGTCCAGGAGAAGGCAGCCATTGCAGCAGCAGCAGGTGAAGTAGGGTCACAAACAGCAAGGAGCAGGGCGGCAAACAGGCAAGCAGTAGAGCAGCGGGATGCAAAGGCGCCAGCAGAGACGGTGCCAGCAGAGATTGCGATTGCAGCAGAGGTGGCATCGGCACAAATAGTTCAGTCCGGCAGTCGGCACATAGGTGGCACTCAGCGGAGGTGCACAGTAGGTGGTGCTGTTATGGTGGCAGCACTGGACTGACTCTGGGCAGCATACAGCAGCAGCAACAGTTGGTGCACTTGTAGGCGTCAGCACACAGCATATGTCGGTGCAGACTGCAGCGTATCAATCTTTGATGCCAATTGTTTCCAAGGCTATGGCAGATGCAGGTGGAGGACAGCCACAGGAAAAAATGAGAGAGAGAGAGTGTGTAGTATCACTGTTAATACACAATGATTGCATGTACAATGTAATGTTGTATTGATGTGATATGAAGCTTACAAGGTACAATGCTTTTATAGGCAAGATGCCTTACACAAACCATGGGGCAATGGCACATGGCTAACTGATGACATCATTGCTTACACACACGAACACTTACGTGGCTACAAGAGGTGTTTCACATGTAATAACTCACTTACTCACATGAGTGAGTGTTCGTACACACACAAACACATTTACACATGTAAGGGGTATTCACACCTAGATAGGTGTTCACACCTCTACACTTACACATTGGTGGATACACAGGGCGGACACAGGAGATGTACATGCACACATATGACTCCGAATCCCAACAAGAACTTCCCGGATCTGTCTCTGTGTGGTGGAGGCTCCTAATGCTCTGGTTCGGGGGCATTTGGCTCATAGAATGGATCGAGGTCTCTCGCTAAGAACACCTTTGGGGCATGGAGCCAGAGGGCGGGTATGGGTGGTGGGATTTGATGTCGGAGTAGAGGCACTGATGTGGGTGGTGGACTCTGATGTGGATGTGTGTACCACAGAAATTTGTGATGGCTCTTTGGGAGGAGTCCTATCGGGGCTGGGCCTTTCTTTCAGGGTGCTACCTCAGCAGCACATCCTTCTGTCATATGAGCTCCATTGTGTACATGCCCAGGCATCCCTGGTCCTTGTACTGTATCACTTGTGTGAGTGGCCCGAATCCTTCCTGGAAAAGGCAGTGGAATCTCCCCTGTATCTCCTAGTAAGCCAGAGAGCTATGCATATAATGGGCCTCTTCATCTACTGCACCCCTGGTGCATATTCTGCATATTTTCTCCTCGTGTGGGATATCCTTGGCTCTGCCAGTCTCTACTCGGAGGTGGTGGGAGGATACCCTGAGCTGGCCAATTGTGATATGCATAGCATGTGACATGTGTATTTGTATGTATCCCGGGATCTCAATGAATCCAACCTCGGAGAGTCTCAAGAAGTGATCTCTGTAGACTTCTTACCAATCTCTGATAGTAACACCCATGTCTGATGCATGTGTGTAGTCCGAGTAGATCTATGATGAGCCAGATCTCATGTTGTGACAAGTTGAGGTAGGGGGAATCTAGGCTGTACTGAGGGGGGAGACGGTCCATCTGTATGCCATGTGTATGTCTGAATACCATGCATGTTTTGGTAGTGGTGGCCGTGCCAACTGGGAGGGCAATCCAGCTTCTCTCACCTGCACTCTCTCCCTCTCACGATATAACTGCATAGCGGACTCTAGCGCTAGCCATGGGAGGTGATCTCTTTCGCGAATGCATACATGCTGAATATAAGTTGTGGGGGGCGGAGAGAGAGAGAGAGAGAGAGAGAGAGCGCTACATCAAAGAGGGTCTACTACCCTTTTCTCTTATGATATATACCAAACTCATAGAAAAGATATAATCGTTTTTTCAGAACTCTAGACATGCCCTCGGAGGACCTTGGAGCACCTGCTTATAGGAAGTATGATGTGGAGGCTTGGATGCCTGGACTTGATCGATATGGTGAAGTAAGTAAAATATTTATGTTTGCATAGGAATATATTATGATACTGCTCGTGTGGCAGTGCCTTCAGGCTCGTGTTAGGTAGTTTCTTAAGAAAAGTGGAATCTCTGCAGATATCAAGTGCATCGAATTGTACCGACTATCAAAGTCGTCGCCTGAACATACGCTACCGTCCAGCAGAAGATCCTTCTACCATGCTCAAGAAAGGGAAGGGCCCTCCTCTGCGATTCCCCCACACGCTCAATGCCACTGCTTGTGCTGTTCCTCGAATGATAGTCGCATTACTGGAAAACTTCCAACAGCAAAATGGGTCAGTTTCTATACCCAAAGTGCTTCAACCATACATGGGAGGCCGGGAAGAAATTTGTGGAAAATCACGATAACATCATTCTGATGGGAGGGGCTTCACTTTCACCTTTGAAGGCTTCAGCTCTCTGTTCAAGCCCAAAAGCCTTTTTGCTTAAATGTTTCTTTTGTTGTTTGCTTCAGCCCAGGCTTTTCATATGGTTGAATGTGTAATATGTTTTGAGAAGTTCCTCATTCAAATTTCTTCAGGGCACCTCATCTAATTTTGGGCTGCTTTTATATGGTTCTCCATGTAATGGTGGGCATTGTTTATGAATATCTAGCACCTTTGCTAATAGCATGTTGCTGAATTACGAGTACTAGTATTAAAGCCATGTAAAGCTTCATGCCATGGCGTGGTCAGCATGTCATGCTACATTATATCTAGTTACGCATGGATAGTGCATGTTTCAACTATATAAGAGTTAACTCTAACCCTTTGTTTCTTATGCTAGTAGATTAGTATCTACGCATTAGACTTGGTTTTCAGGAGTTCTTCAGCCCACCCAACTCTCGGCTTGGGTGTTTCATTGTTTGAGCGATCAGTGCTCTTAATTTTTTTAGCTAGCTCAGATTCTATGTACTGTTTTAGTGCACATGTGTAGGCTGGAGGTAAGAGTTTTGCAAGACTTTGGGAAGCAATTCACATCTTGAGGCCCCTTTAATCTTTCTACTTCAGGCAGGTTGTGAAGATCAATGCAATGTTGCAATGCTGCTCAAGTTTTTTCTGACACTGTTGTGTTGTTTATTGATTTATTGTTTTTGTGTATCTGAAATGATAGGCTTTGTGTAAGGTCGTCTAATTCAAACTCTACACTGTATATAAGAAAGTTGAACAGTGATGCTAAACATATGAAAGCCGTGACTCTCACAGTTGATAGTGGTATAGTCACGCATGAGTTATTGAGCTATTTCTTGTTCTTGCGCGTGTTCAATCAATGTCTAATGGTGATGGTAGGATTTTAGTAACTTTGCTGGCCTAAGCGGATACATTTTCACTTGTAGGCTGGTTGTAATGAGGTTTGTCCTGAGTATGGCTTGTTCTCAAACACTAAGCTTGCAATACAGTATGCCTTTGTTCTTGAACACAAAGCATGCAATACAGTTTCATACATGTCTCTTCTCCTACTAGAAGATGTTCTCTCCATTGTGTTTTGCTTTGTCTCGCTATCTCTTTCCCCATGCCATATTCTTATAAATTGTATGGCCTTAAAACCCATGTGAATCGAACTTGAGGCTAAGGATGAGTGTTTATGTCAAGCGTCTCCATGTTGAAAGGGTTAGCAATGTGTCTTAATTTTTTGCAAGGTATTATAAGACATTTGAGATCACATGGTCTCTTTGAAAATGTGATGCAAAAATTCTTGAGTGAACATTGGTTCATAGGTGAGCCTTTTGGGCCAATCTTGGCGTGCCTATGTTTAGTTAGGTCCTTGTGAGCTTAGAAGATTGTTATATAGAATTGATATGAGCTAAGACTAGCCTGGCACTAATACTTACCTGTGAGCTATGGACATGGTCTTGGATTAATCCAAATAGTCCATGATTTAAATAGCTAGAGAAGAATTTGCTTTGTGCATTGCAGATATCGTACTGCATCATTTTCAATTACGAATCTGTTGGATTTTAGTTACAAACCTCTTGAATCTATCCAAAATTATGGCAATGTGGTGGGATGTCATGCGATTTGCTCTCTTTATCACACTCTCTTCCCGACTTTCTCTCTGCAAGTTGAGAGCAAGGAGCGGGTGGAGAAAGTCTCCATCTCTGCTGTTCCTTGTGGTAGACTCTCTCAGTGGTCCACGCTTTACCATGGTTCCCGCAGCACATGCCAGAATGACATGAGGATATGTAGCCTTGAGCTTACTAGAGCGGCAGTGCTTCCAGGCACATTTCCAGGAGCCTAGGATGAAGGGCTGGCTTTTTTACATCCTCGTCACACCAGCCTTGATGTATGGATCAGTCTTTTGGGGGCCAGATTTATCTAATGAGGATTGGTAGCGAGCTGAGAGGCCCAATGTCATGATGTTCTCCCGCATGATCCGTAGCAAATCATCAATCCCACACCAGATTATCCAGGAAGAGTTTGCTGTAGCCTCGATGGTAGTGGATGCACTCTTCCAGACAGTCACATACCTCCATCGCATTAGTCACATGGATCTCGACAGGTACCCAAGGCTTGCCCTGGAGTCCTCGAGACAGCTAGCACTTGAGGGCCACTTTGGAGTATGGTATGCACTAGTTTCCACTTGGTTCTCAGTATATGGGCTTCGCATGGACCCTGCCCCCCCTTTAGTACAATTTGGAATCCCCTTTTCTCCGGCTCTCTCACGAGGATACCAACTGGATTATCCGGTTAGATCTTCTCAGCCTCTACACCCATTGCACATGGATCACACCTCTGGAGCTCCCCCCAACAATGCACTTCTACAGAGATTGCTTCCTCACACTCATTGAGGATGGATTCATCCAGCAACCGGGCTACTTGAGTGTTCACATGTACCATGCCATGCGGATTGCGATTGGCCAAATACAGGTTTCATCCCATCACCTCAGAGTTGAGACATGTAGAGCTGAGCGCATCTTCAGAGCCGGGAAGTTCATACGGAGACCCAGAGAGGAGAGGATCTGCCGATTATGCCACACATAGGTTGAGACGGAGGAGCATTACATATGCCACTGCCAAGTATACTATGAGATCCACGGGAGGTTTCACTGCTGCCTATTTCGTGAGGGATTTGGTCCACTCTCCAGGATCATTGACTACTAGGACCAGCGTTGCCTAGGCCTCTTCCTACTTGAGCTCCACAGATAGAGGGACACCTTGAGAGAACTTCGGCCCCAGCCACCCCACCCCCTCCCTTGCCAGCCAACCATCACCAGTTTCTTTCGGACCCAAGAGGTGGAGTACACCGACATAGTGGATCTTGTGGACCCTCCACGAGCTGCTTTGGACCTACCTCGCCCGAGAGGAGTTACCTTGGACCGAGCCTCCGCACTCCAGCGTGCCCAACGCCCTCGCCCCCCCCCCCCCCCCCCCCGGCCACAGTCACCACATCAGCACTCGATCCAGGACATGCTCCACCGCCATCGAGCTACCTTTCCACTTGACATAGTTGAGGGAGACCTCTCGGCCATACTCAGTAGCCCCATGCTTGTTTGGAGAGTGGTATACCATCTACTTGAAGCTGATGTTGCTCTCATGTTTCTATGTTCTTAGTATTCCATGATAAGTTTCCATGGACAGTTTTGTATCACCCCAATGAGATAGCTATGTTAATGTTTTCTTTCTGTTTTATTTTCCATTCCATGATGAGATATGCCATGGACATTATTGTATCACTTTGGTCTCATAAGCCCATTGGATCTTTAGTATCTTTAGTAGAATTCATGATCTCAAGAGTTTGATCATTTGATTGATGTTCTAAAGTTGGATCGATATGGGTTGGATCGTGAGGACGATTTGAGGGGTGTGGCGATTTGTAAAGTCGAATCGTGATTTGATAAAAGTAAAATCGGCGATCATAGAAGTTTAATCATCCAAGAGTTGGATCGCCACACTGATCCAAGAGTTGGTAATCATAGAAATTGAATCGGCCGGGAGTCAAATCACCATGATCCAAGAGTCAGTGATGATTACAAAAGTCCAATCATATTTGAGTCAGATCGCCACCACGATCCAAGAGTTAGCGATATGAAAGAAGTTGGATTGCCTACATGGATCGCCTCGTGATTCATGCTGGCTCATGATTCATGCCTCATGCCTAATGCCTCATATCTAGAGAATCATCTAACGTCTAGAGAGAAAGTTAATCACTCACTAGAGAGAGAAACTTAGATTGCTAACGTCCAGAGAGAGAAATTTGGATCACTTATATCTAGAGAGAGAAATTTGGATCACTTATATCTAGAGAGAGAAATTTGAATCGCTCATGTCTAGAGAGAGAAACCCAAGTCTAGGTCTAAGAGAAGACTATTAGTATATAATCAATGCTTGCCTCTCATAACATGTATCTCACATCTATGTTTGATACACATTTGTAAAGCCCCCATTATGAGGAGAAGCCATCTCGGTGCACTTGTCTTTGGTGGAAAATTTGGTTTAGGGATCATTATTCTGATCATTGATAGCTAGGAGATGGTCAGGGGTTCGAGCGTTAATAGTAGCTGGGGCATGGTATGGGTTCATTATTGTAACCATTGATGGTTAGGAGATGGTCAGGGATTCGAGCGTTATTAGTAGTAGCTAGGGCCCAGTATGGGTTTATTGTTAGTGGGAAGTGGTTTGTTGTCCATGGTTTGAGGGCAGTGAACCATGTCTATGCCACGTAATTTCCCCCCACTAAGAACCCATGGTGGCTATCTCCTTCACTGTTCCCATTATCTCAGCCACCATCAAAGGCCATGTTGACAGATAGATAAAATACTCTTCTCTGCTCCTCTATTCTTCTTGATCCGTGTGATCCATCTGCTAAAGATTCTAGCATCTCAGGTACTAGGTTGCACTCATGTGTCCCTTTGGAAGTGGCTTTCCGTGTGGTGCAGTAGCAAGATGGTGTGGTGTGTGAGAGTCTTCATCCTCTGAAAACTCCTCCTCCTTAAGAGGAAATATAGCTAGTGGGTTGGGCTCAGGGTGGAATATTTCTCTAGCTAATGATAGAGTGGATGGACCTGTCTCCTCCAACAACTGAGTGTGGCTTCTCCACAAACACCACATCTTAGTTGGTGACCATCTTCTTCCCCTCTAGATCATAGAGTTAATAAGCCTTTGACTCTTGACTATATAGAGCTGAGTTGAATATACAGATGATCACCAAGGGGAGCACCATCTTTGATTTAACACCAACATAAATCACATTTAACACTTAAACACTAGAAGTAGCATCATGAAGCCCATCAATAACATGAAACGAAACCATGGGTCGAGGCTTGAAGTGAGCCCATTAGAAAATCAACACCATCACAACGATATCCAAGAGAGATAACATAACTGATGTTGAGATATCAAGCTCAATAAGTGCTATAGACTTTGAACTACGTGGGTGATAGTGTCTACACTTACGTCACTAGTTGGGTTGGTGAGATCATGGGCGATATGCTACAAGAATATCTTGAATACTTCTACAATACTCAAGATTGTCCTCTATGACATTGGTATCATGTCTACTAGCTTGACTTTCTTGCTCAAAAGTTACCATCACACCACAATAAAATGTGTTTCTTTTAGAATCCACACGCTTCGTGCAAAAGTGACTTCCCTCTCACCATATTGCATTATATAGTTTTTACTAACATTAAACAAAAGCATGATATTAGTATATTGCATAACAAGGTATATAACGATCAAAGCATGAGACATAGATGAAGAATGTACTTACTTGAGGGTCACATCCTCTTGCATACTCATGCTCTTCTCTTGTGAGCATCTCTCCATTTTGCAATGCCATCGATATTGCCATACGAAGCCATTCTATATTGATCACATTTGGTAGAGTTTTCAAGCCGGATGAGAATGTCAAGCATATATTTTATCTTGTAAAAGCTCTTCTCTCATTCTTTTGTCTATTGATTGTATCCTTGTATCGCCCAATCCAGTTCTCCATGATATGCAACTATTTAGAATGTAGAATGTATTCACCTTTTGTTGGCATAATGCTTAATCTAGTCTATTTTCTCTTCTGAAAGCTCTTCTCTCATCCTTTCATCTATTAATTACATCCTTGTATCTCCCAATCCACTTCTCGATGATGGGACTATTTACAATGCAGAATGTATTCACCTTTTGTTGTTTGGTATAATGCTTCATCTAGTCTATTTTCTCTTTTGAAAGCTCTTATCTCATCCTTTCGTCTATTGATTACATCCTTGTATCTTCCAATCCACGTCTCCATGATGGGACTATTTAGAATGTAGGATGTATTCACCTTTTGGCGTAATGCTTCATCCAATCTTCGTTGCCTTCCTTTTTCTTTTGGCACATTAGTGATTAGTCAGTCATCCTCCTCAATTGTGGCATGGAAGGATCTATGTGAGAGAGATGTTTTGAGATATACACAAGAGACTCTTGCATCAACAATCCCTTTGCCATGTTTTCTTCTATCCTTGCTCTTTGTCCCACAAATTCCTTTAAGGTTTTCGTGAACCTTTCAGGGAAAAAAATCCCCCGAACATGAACAACACCACAAAGCGCTCATCAACCAAATGCACCATAAGATGCAATAGGCTAGAGAAAATTATTCTAGGAAAGTTGTCCTTGATCATATGATACACACTGCCTCAATAGCATTGAGACAAGCCATCTCAAAATGGATGTAGAATCTATCTCCTTTGAGGATATATACCTACATACATAGTAATCATGTGTTCTATTTATTATACATAACTTGTGAGTGTATAAGAATACCAAATATGCAACTAACCTCACTAACCTTCCCATTTTGTAAATAGCCTCTCTCACCTTATTGTCTCCACAACCAACTATAGAAATTGGAAGAATAAACCATACATAGAAAAAAATGGAAGTTAGTATATGAGCCTATAAATTATGTACCATAAAGAGAAAATGCATAAGCGAATATTTTTATACCTGTAATATCTTGTGCTAATCATACATCTTGAGGCCATATAATTGTACCTCTCCTTTATTTTTGGTCTTTGTGAAAGCACCCTTAAATGAATGCATTACTCTCGTTGGTGTACGAAAAGAGGTAATCACACTTTTGACCTTATTATGCTCCTTCTTGGTTAATACCCATGGTGCCTTTGGTAGGACCATGTTACTACTCACTTTTAATTGGCCATGCACTTTGAAGGCGTCCAATGTGTTGTAAGGCATTCCTTACACCCTTTGTCTCTCTTTTACTAATTAAATGGTCCCAAATATTTGTTGCCACATTCTTGAAAATATGCATGAGATCTAAGAGATGATTGATCTTCAACTCACACCAATATTGAAGTCAAAAAAATATTGAGTGTCTAGACATCCCATTGGGTGGTGGATTGGGGGTGCTTCTCCATGCCTCAAACCAATCTCTACGTCTCATTACAAGTGGTGAGACATCATGTGGCATATACTTGCGATGTGAAGAAGGGAGAAATCGATGATGTTTGTCATACACCACCTTAAGTGTAGAGGGTCTTTCCGAAACAAGTGATGGTCCACAAATCAGACATGCATTATGTTTGGAGGTTTTCAAACCTATTTTAAAATTGAGATGATTTAGAGGTAGAGATATAAACTTAAAGTTTAAAGTTATCCGATTTAAGTATGTACCTGAGCACTTTGAGAACCCGAGATAGTCATGCATGGTCCAAAGAAAAACTCATTTCACCTCTGCCTCATGCCTATTTATTGGCCTTGAGATATCATGCACTTGATATTTGAGATCCCTGTTCCCACCGCGCAACAGATTCGGGGTACTAGCAGCGGAAGTAGCACTTCATGCGCGAGGCAGGGTCCCACACTCGGGGCCTCGTCTACGGATATCCGGACAAAAGACTAATCCGTCGGTTTTTCCAAACCGAACCCGGAAAAACTTCCCTTATCCGGAAAGCACGGGCGATTCCTCCAGGATAACTTTTTACTCTAACGTAGTCAAGACCATTAGTGATCAAACTGATCCGACTGCACCTATAAAGATACTCGGTCAGATCAAGGAAGAAACTTGCACTTGGATCATTGGGATCAACGCTTTTTTTCCCATCAAGAGAGGCACAGCCGTTGATTCCTATCCATAGAACAATTACTATCCGGGATTTACTTTATCTATCGTAGTAACAAAAATTGAGTCTCGATTTACGGATCCATCAGTCCAGCCTAACCCCATCCGATCCCATGGGTTAGCCAACCGCCCAACCACTGTAGTGATGGGATCCAATTTGGAATTTGGTTAGGTTTTGTCCCGGGTACCAAGGAAAAGAGTTCCAAGGTCCCCTAGCCGGAAGTTGCAAACATAAAACTAGCCACACCACTTACACACCCAATATAAAATTGCCTTTTTCTTAGCATCAGCTAACTTTAAAACAATCCTTTAATGAAACCATAGTACCACTGATCACAATCTTCCAATTTATCCGGTTGATTCATAATTTTCCATCATTCCTTCATCAAAGTATCTATGGCATCATTGGCAACTAGAACGCTCACCACCTGTCCACACAAGGGCCTTTTCAATAGTTCCTAGCCCATAATACTCGGCAATATAATCACTTATAAAAATCAAGATGGACTCTCGTTGAAGATCAGCAAGATCAACCAACAGATCCATATAAAGAGCCATGGACTCATCCATTGAAGACCAGCAAGGTCAATCAACCAGATCCATGCCCGGTTTCACAAAACAACTCTTACTCCTTGTTCCAATATCTTCCTCGACGCACGCGTGGGTATCCTAGGCGACCCAGAGCCCGAGCACCGTATGGTGAGCACCCTCTAGGATCCTTCGCAGGTGACCTAGCGCTTCACTCATAGGCCGCTTCCTTGGTCCCTCATCCACCGTACCGGAAGCTCACCATTTTAATCGAACCGAGGCTGGTCAAGACCTCGGTCGACCTTGCTACGCGAGACGTCCTCCATTGACTCTCCGTCAGCAGTTGCAACTTTATGAGTTAGGTCTCCACGACCTTAATCACAAGACGGTCAAAATGCTTCCCCAGCATTCTTGACATAAAACAGCCATTTACAAACAGTTTACAAATACAATTTCTATATTAACTCTCATTTTTTCACATTATCCCTCATTAATCCACATTACTTATTCCACATTCCATTTATATGTGTACTCATCCAATCACATCATTTTCCATCTCTTCACTTCAGATTCCTTCACATCACATATCATATATTCACATCCATATCCACATCCATACATCCACATCCACATCCACCTACATACATCCATACATACATTCACATTCACATCCATACATCCACATCTATATGCATACATCCACATCTACATGTATACATCCACATCCGTATCTACATCCATTCCTCTACATCCACATTCACATCCACACATCCACATACATACATGCACATTCACATCCATACATACACATACATACATCCATTTCCTCCTTCCCATTCATATAGCTCCATACGCCTTCACATCTATTCTTTTACATCACATCCATTCTCGCCTTATGACAACCCATATACATCTTATCTCATCACATACACTTCTTATCTCATCCCATACACATCTTATCACATCTTAACTCATCTTATCACATCCTAACTCATCTCATATACATCTTATCTCATCTTATCACATCTCATACACCTCTTATCACACCTTAACTCATCTTATCACATCCTAACTCATCTCATATGCATCTTATCTCATCTTATCACATCTCATACACCTCTTATCACATCCTAACTCCTCTTATCACATCCTAACTCATCCTTTATGCATACCTCTATGAAAGAATTTCAATTATGATAAAAGTAACACTTTTACAATAAAATAATCATTTTTTTCTGTAATATTTTTATAATAAAATAATATTTTATTTATTTTTTTCATTTCTATGCACGAAATTCAATATGATGAAAATAATATTTTTATAATAAAATAATTATTTTTTTTCTTTACAGTTTTATAATAAAATAATAAAATATTCATCTTTTATGCTTACCTCTATGCATGAATTTTAATTATGCTAAAAGTAACACTTTTATAATAAAATATTCATCTTTTATGCATACCTCTATGCATGAAATTCAATTATGCTAAAAGTAATACTTTTATAATAAAATATTCATCTTTTATGCACACCTCTATGCATAAAATTCAATTATGCTAAAAGTAACACTTTTGATATAAAATTTTATCCATTATGCATACTTCTATGCATGAAAATAAAAATGATAAAAGTAACACTTTTGATATAAAAATTTATCCATTATGCATACTTCTATACATGAAAATAAAAATGATAAAAGTAACACTTTTGATATAAAAATTTATCCATTATGCATACTTCTATGCATAAAGATAAAAATGATAAAAGTAACACTTTTGATATAAAAATTTATCCATTATGCATACTTCTATGCATAAAAATAAAAAATGATAAAAGTAACACTTTTGATATAAAAATTTATCCATTATGCATACTTCTATGCATAAAATAAAAATGATAAAAGTAATACTTTTGATATAAAAATTTATCTTTTATGCATAATATAAAAATTTAATTTTTTCATAATTACAATGAAATTCTTTCAATTAATTTAGGATGATAATTCTTAGAATATGGTAGGAAGTCCTCTTTTCATGCTTTGAATGAAATTATTTTATGTGTAAATTTTTATAAAATTTTGCCATAGCTCCGCTACTATGACTGATAAATCTCAATTATTTTAAAAGATAAGGCTTATCTTTAAGGGAATGATTAGAATGATCTCTAATTGGATCATTAACCCTTAATGGATTGAATAAAAAATAATCATGAAATACATAAACTAAAAGCATAGATAAAAAAAATCATTAATTTGTTCTTAAGCATAGATTAATGTTGGATTAAGAAAAAGCTTTATGAAAAGCTTCATTTGGATTGAGATGGGTCATGAGTATGACCATTCCTTAAGTGAGAGAGAGAAATTACATAAAATCTATTAGAATTAAACATAAATAAAAATTTATGTAATTCTTTACTATCATTAATTAATTAACTTCAATAGCATTCATCAAATTATGTGACTCTTCACTACTATTCATCAATTAACTTCAATAGTATTCAAAAACCATACCAATTAAGCTTCTCAAGCTTGAGAGGGGTTGAGAAGAGAGAAACATTGAGAAATTATAAAAATTTTCAAAATTCACCATTTACCTTACAATTTGCTTGAGTCTTTATTCATGGTAGAGACCCCCAACCAATCAATTGGTTTAGTATGTTGATGGGGCCACCAATGGGGATTGAAGAAAGAGAGAAGTGTCAAAAACTAGTGAATTATTAAAGAATTCACAGTTCTTGGCTTAGGTGGAGTAGAGTAACAATGCATAAGACACTATATTTTTCAACAAGGGAGAGGCTTCTATTTATAGGAAAAATTGAGCTCCTAACCAAACAAACTGATTCTAGAATTTTCCAAGTCAGTTTGGTCACTTTTTGACCATTTTTAGGTCAGTTAAGCTAACTTTTTGGAACTAGACTTGAATGAGGAGAGAGGAGAGATGAAATATCTCAATTTTTATGAGTTTAAAACTCATTCAGGCATGTGAAATATACTCTTCTTTTAAAGAACTCTCCTTCCTTACATATGTGTCAAAATAGAATCATTATACCCAAAATATCTCATATTTTTAATATTGCTCATAGTTTTTTCACTAATAAACCTTGTACATTTTCAACTCTTCATCTTGTGTGAGCATTTACTCATTTTTGGATACCCAAAATATCTCATATTTTTAATATTGCTCATAGTTTTTTACTAATAAACCTTGTACATTTTTAACTCTTCATCTTATGTGAAATATGCACCTCCTTTAAAGAACTCCCCTTCCTTACATATGTGTCAAAATGGAATCATTATACCCAAAATATCTCATATTTTTAATATTGCTCATAGTTTTTTACTAATAAACCTTGTACATTTTCAACTCTTCATCTTATGTGAGCATTTACTCATTTTTGGATATCCAAAATATCTCATATTTTTAATATTGCTCATAGTTTTTTACTAATAAACCTTGTACATTTTCAACTCTTCATCTTATGTGAGCATTTACTCATTTTTGGGTATCTTTTTTTACAAATTGGATTTATCTCCTCCCTACACATGGATTGATGCTATTGGCCCATAGGAACCTTAATTGGACCATAATCCAAAAATTTCTGAAAATCTAGACCCTTAGGCTAAGGTCCTTTTATACCCATTTTCAATTAATTCTAATTGCACATTGAAAAGTTCTTTTTGAATTTCTGTTTCAGGGGAACTTATTTTAATAAGATGAGATAATTTTCTATCTAAAAATATTAAAAATTTAAATATTCTCTCTCTAGAATATTTTCTCTCTCTAGGTTAAAACAGTTAGAAACAAGTCTTTTATATTTCAAAAGAGGGATTGATTACAGGGGAAGATGCTGGACATTTTGAGAGACTGGGGAGGAATCTTACATTCTCTCCCACTTGAAAAACGCGAGATGCCCTCATCTCGCAAACTGGGGGTAATTTCGTAAGATGCACAAGTATGAGACTGAGAGAAAATTTTTAATTAAGATTAACCACCAATTAAAAAAGTCTCAAAGAGAGTAAGGGTCAAGACAAGAACAAGATTTAAACTTTATTCATTCTTGGAACATATACAGTAAAGAACTCTTTACACTTCCATAAGCCCGTCCATCATATGATCACAAAAGCAGCACTCACAATCTGCGCACGTATAAGGTAACTCATCTATGGGAATAATTCTGTTAGTTATTGCCGCACCTATCTCAGTGGTATGAGGTGATCTAACAAAAGGACCTCTGAGAGGCAAGCCAAAAACGGGGTAAAGGCATATCTTCTGATGAGGAAGAAAACACGCCAGTAAGAAGACCCGCTCAGAAAACCCAAGATGTCTTGATCTCATGACGCAGTGGTATCGGGGACCCAAACCCAAGGCTTCAATAACCATGGCCAAGCAGACATTGTTACGAAAGTGCTGCTGACTCCAAGATGTTACCCTAGTTATGTCTTGATCTCATGACGCAGTAGTATCGGGGACCCAAACCCAAGGCTTCAATAACCATGGCCAAGCAGACATTGTTATGAAAGTGCTGCTGACTCCAAGGTGTTACCCTAGTTATGTCTTGATAGGTCCGCCATTTGGTCTGAGCTACAGACGTTCCCAAGTGAGGAAAAAGTGAGCGCTCATACTGTTCTATAAAATCATTCTTCACAGACTCGCTTGCGTCTTGAAGGTGAGAAATCATCATGGATAAAACTAATTCCTGTTGCCAAGCCATGAAGGAGATTAAGAAGAACGGAGATCGATGGAAGTAAGATTACTGTGAGCGATAAGTAAAAGTTATGACTTATATAAAGGAAGGAGTTAGCGTAACCTAGAAGCCAACGGTATCTTGTCACTGAAGTTTTACCGTCTTTCCATGATTTGGTTTTGGCACATATTTCTATAAGAGGCATTAAGAACTTTGAGATGAGGAGATAAAAGAAGTTCGTAGGCTATCACCTACTTTTCTTGGTCCACAATATCTGGGGGATAACTACTTATACTCCCCTAGAGATAAAGAAACTCTTTTGGTCCGTATTCAAATGAAGACCATAACTGCTTCTTTGAATTCTTTGACTGTCCTCTTCTTATCTGTATATTCTTTCTGTCGATCCTGGGCAGCGTTTATATCTTTATGAATTGCCTGCACATCTGTTGCTCTAAGTCGCCAAGCATTTGACTAGTCATCTCGATCCTAATCAATGGGTTGGACGTAGTTTAAGCAATCTTGTCTGAGACGGACCCTGATTAGATTGGTATGAAGGAATTGGTCTTTGAATTTGGGTTCTAGACTTCCCTGTGCCCTTTTCATGGTAGGAGTCGGGCAGTCTTTTAACTGATGACCAAAACCTTGGCATCCAAAACACCGGTTCTCACTTCTGAACTCATTGTTCTGAATCCTTAAAACAGGTGGGACTTTTGAGAAGTATTCTGGGGAAAGGTCTTCCTTTTTTAAACAGAATCTTTCTTTTATTTAGAGAGGGAATAATTATAAGATCAGAAAGGGAGGTTCTTACTCCTGCATACCTTGAAGGCTGGGGAGGAATCTTACATTCTACCCCACTTAAAAAAGTGCGAGATGTCCTCATCTCGTAAAGTAGAGGACAACTCTTTTTCTTAAGATCCAATTTATTCTGGGAATCCTTATATTCTGGTCAACCCAACAGAATACGGGAATAAATATCCCTTATATAGAACACATCATTAAATAACAATTCATTTGAGATCATATCATTCATATCTTTAATACGATAATATCTCATATTTTTAATATCGCTCATAGTTTTTTTACTAATAAACCTTGTACATTTTCAACTCTTCATCTTGTGTGAGCATTTACTCATTTTTGGATACCCAAAATATCTCATATTTTTAATATTGCTCATAGTTTTTTACTAATAAACCTTGTACATTTTCAACTCTTCATCTTGTGTGAAATATGCACCTCCTTTAAAGAACTCCCCTTCCTTACATATGTGTCAAAATGGAATCATTATACCCAAAATATCTCATATTTTTAATATTGCTCATAGATTTTTACTAATAAACCTTGTACATTTTCAACTCTTCATCTTATGTGAGCATTTACTCATTTTTGGATACCCAAAATATCTCATATTTTTAATATTGCTCATAGTTTTTTACTAATAAACCTTGTACATTTTCAACTCTTCATCTTATGTGAGCATTTACTCATTTTTGGGTATCTTCTTTTACAAATTGGATTTATCTCCTCCCTACACATGGATTGATGCTATTGGCCCATAGGAACCTTAATTAGACCATAATCCAAAAATTTCTGAAAATCTAGACCCTTAGGGTAAGGTCCTTTATACCCATTTCCAATAAATTCTAATTGCACATTGGAAAGTTCTTTTTGAATTTCTGTTTCAGGGGAATTCATTTTAAAAATATGAGAAATTTTTCTATCTAAAAATATTCAAAATCTAAATATTCTCTCTCTAGAATATTTTCTCTCTCTAGGTTAAAACAGTTAGAAATAAGGTCTTTATATTTCTGAAGAGGGATTGCTTACAGGGCAAGATACTAGACATCAAAAAGGGGTTGGGAGAGGAATCTTACATTCTACCCCACTTAAAAAACGCGAGATGTCCTCATCTCGCAGGTGGAGTATGATCTCTTTCATCTTCTTCTTCTTCTTCAATCACTTTCAACGTTACGCCTTGGAAGTGGACGGTCGATTTTTCCCTGGTATTCTGCTGGAGTATGGATGACTTGAGAACTGTCGGTTAAGCCCTTGGTTTTCAATTGCAGTACAGATCTACCCTTTTTTCCTCTTCTACTTCTTCTGAAATTGTGACTGCTCTGGCTGCTGCAGTCTGAGGTGTAATTCTTTCTCTCTGGTTGCCCCTGTTCTGGAAAGGAGTTCTGAGGTTACTCTGGATAGAGACAGATGGTTGAGTTGGAGTTCTTCTGGGGTTACCCTGGCTTGGGCGAGACGGACCCTGATTAGACTGGTATGAAGAGATTGGTCTCTGAATTCGGGGTCCTAGACTTCCATGTCCCCTTGACATGGCAGGAGTTGGGCAGTCTTTTAACTGATGACCAAAACCTTGGCATCCAAAACACCGGTTCTCACTTCTGAGTTCATCGTTCTGAATCCTTAAAATAGGTGGTCCTCCTTCACTTTGGAATCTTCCTGCATCTTGATTCTGAATCGGTCCTTGTTGCCTCTTTGGGAGTGGAAAGTTTGAAGTACCTTCCTGGGCTTGGAATCTTTTAAAGTTAGAGAGTGCAGGCTTTGGCGGGACCTTTACTACAAAGGCTTTGGCAAAATCCTTTGCCATTTTTACTGCTTCAGCCATGGACACTGGTTTGGCATTTTTGACCAGTGTGTCCAAGGGTTCGTTCATTGCCTGAATGAACCTGGCCCCATGAGCTGTTCTTCATCTAGAGGTGGTGAGTATTTGAGTAGAAGAGCAAAGGCCTGGTGATATTCTTCAATGGTTTTGTTCTCTTGCTTTAGCTCTAAAAATTCGTTCATTTTGGTTTCCAAAAATCCAGGGGGACAAAATCTCTTTCTCAAATAGGTTTTTAAGTCGTTCCAAGAATGAGTATTTCTGTTCAGACGGTTGGTGTCACAGTGGTTCCTCCATGCTACCCTGGCTGTTTCCACTATTTTCAACCAGCCAAGAGCCATTTTGCTCAACTCATTATAACCTATGACGTCTCCACAGTCTCACCCAGGTTCTCCCCTTCTCCTTTGAAGGGTCCTGGTTGAGTCGTATAAAGAGCCTTGTGAACATCAGGGTCAAGTTCGTTATCTTCAGAGACAGGGTCTGGCTGACGACTACGGTTTCCTCGTCTCATGATTCTGTCAAAAATTTATATATTAAAGAGAGAATAGTTATAAGATCAGAAGGGAGATTCTTATTTTTGAATACCTCAAAAACTGGGGAGAAATCTTACATTCTACCCCACTTAAAAAAAAGCGCGAGATGTCCTCATCTCGTAAGTAGAGGACAACTCTTTTTCTTAAGATCCAATTTATTTTGGGGTTCCTTATATTTAGGTCAACCCAACAGAATACGGGGATAAATATCCCTTATATAGAACTCATCATTAAATAACAATTCATTGAGATCATATCATTCATATCTTTAACACGATAATGGTCCATTAGACCGAAAAAATTTCCTTCTGAACATTCCTCCACGGAAAATTGTAGTTAAGCAAGTTCTCAATTTGTCATCCCTTAACTTGATCTACCGTCTCAAGTATTAACAGTAGTAATTTGACAGCACAATCCACTAATCTCATAGTGATTTGCTGAAATCATTATCATCATTTATCATTACAGGGACTCGTCCCGATCATCCACATTGTGGTTTCGCTCGGTTATTATATTACTAAATTTTAGAAATCATCATTTTTCAATCAGAATCTAAATCAATTCATCAATTCTCAAACAGAATTAAAAATCATATCAACCACATTCGAATTCATCATCTGGATAGCATTAACGCTTATAATTTAAAGTCTTAGATTTACTCGTATATACTGCCGTGGTAAAGAGCCGCAGTTATACCCTCGGTATATACGGTAGTCACAGTCCTTGAAATTATAAGGTAAATACCATCATGTCTAGGCCTCAAGCAAGTCAGGGATTCTATATAATTACGGTGCTTCCATCTGAAGACCCAATTACCAAATTACGAATTTCAGTTTGAATATCAAATTGTATGACTTATAGCACACAATTACAACCTTTTTGATTCTTGATAAATTTTTGATATATTTGGCTTCTCGGTTGATCCTCATTAACCAAAAAGCTCTGATACCAACTGTGAGATCCCTGTTCCCACCGCGCAGCAACAGATTTGGGGTACTAGCAGCAAAAGTAGCACTTCATGCGCGAGGCAGGGTCCCACACTCGGGGCCTCGTCCACGGATATCCGGACAAAAGACTAATCCGTCGGTTTTTCCAAACCGAACCCGGAAAAACTTCCCTTATCCGGAAAGCACGGGCGATTCCTCCAAGATAACTTTTTACTCTAACGTAGTCAAGACCATTAGTGATCAAACTGATCCGACTGCACCTATAAAGATACTCGGTCAGATCAAGGAAGAAACTTGCACTTGGATCATTGGGATCAACGCTTTTTTCCCCATCAAGAGGCACAGCCGTTGATTCCTATCCATAGAACAATTACTATCCGGGATTTACTTTATCTATCGTAGTAACAAAAATTGAGTCTCGATTTACGGATCCATCAGTCCAGCCTAACCCCATCCGATCCCATGGGTTAGCCAACCGCCCAACCACTGTAGTGATGGGATCCAATTTGGAATTTGGTTAGGTTTTGTCCCGAGTACCAAGGAAAAGAGTTCCAAGGCCCCCTAGCCGGAAGTTCATGCAAACATAAAACTAGCCACACCACTTACACACCCAATATGAAATTGCCTTTTTCTTAGCATCAGCTAACTTTAAAACAATCCTTTAATGAAACCATAGTACCACTGATCACAATCTTCCAATTTATCCGGTTGATTCATAATTTCCCATCATTCCTTAATCAGAGTATCTATGGCATCATTGGCAACTAGAACGCTCACCACCTGTCCACACAGGGCCTTTTCAATAGTTCCTAGCCCATAATACTCGGCAATATAATCACTTATAAAAATCAAGATGGACTCTCGTTGAAGATCAGTAAGATCAACCAACAGATCCATATAAAGATCCATGGACTCATCCATTGAAGACCAGCAAGGTCAATCAACCAGATCCATGCCCGGTTTCACAAAACAACTTGTTCCAATATCTTCCTCGACGCACGCGTGGGTATCCTAGGTGACCCAGAGCCCGAGCACCGTATGGTCAGCACCCTCTAGGATCCTTCGCAGGTGAACTAGCGCTTCACTCATAGGCCGCTTCCTTGGTCCCTCATCCACCTCACCGGAAGCTCACCATTTTAATCGAACCGAGGCTGGTCAAGACCTCGGTCGACCTTGCTACGCGAGACGTCCTCCATTGACTCTCCGTCAGCACAGTCGCAACTTTATCAGTTAGGTCTCCACGACCTTAATCACAAGACGGTCAAAATGCTTCCCCAGCATTCTTGACATAAAACAGTCATTTACAAATACAATTTCTATATTAACTCTTATTTTTCAACATTATCCCTCATTAATCCACATTACTTATTTCACATTCCATTTATATGTGTACTCATCCAATCACATCATTTTCCATCTCTTCACTTCAGATTCCTTCACATCACATATCATATATTCACGTCCATATCCACATCCATACATCCACATCCACATCCACCTACATACATACATACATGCACATTCACATCCATACATCCACATCTATATGCATACATCCACATCTACATGTATACATCCACATCCGTATCTACATCCATTCCTCTACATCCACATTCACATCCACACATCCACATACATACATGCACATTCACATCCATACATACACATACATACATCCATTTCCTCCTTCCCATTCATATAGCTCCATACGCCTTCACATCTATTCTTTTACATCACATCCATTCTCGCCTTATGACAACCCATATACATCTTATCTCATCACATTTACTTCTTATCTCATCCCATACACATCTTATCACATCTTAACTCATCTTATCACATCCTAACTCATCTCATATACATCTTATCTCATCTTATCACATCTCATACACCTCTTATCACATCTCATACACCTCTTATCACATCTTAACTCATCTTATCACATCCTAACTCATCTCATATGCATCTTATCTCATCTTATCACATCTCATACACCTCTTATCACATCCTAACTCCTCTTATCACATCCTAACTCATCCTTTATGCATACCTCTATGCAAGAATTTCAATTATGATAAAAGTAATACTTTTATAATAAAATAATTATTTTTTATAATATTTTTACAATAAAATAATAATTTATTTATTTTTTTCATTTCTATGCACGAAATTCAATATGATGAAAATAACATTTTTATAATAAAATAATTATTTTTTTTCTTTACAGTTTTATAATAAAATAATAAAATATTCATCTTTTATGCATACCTCTATGCATGAATTTTAATTATGCTAAAAGTAACACTTTTATAATAAAATATTCATCTTTTATGCATACCTCTATGCATGAAATTCAATTATGCTAAAAGTAATACTTTTATAATAAAATAATCATCTTTTATGCATACCTCTATGCATAAAATTCAATTATGCTAAAAGTAACACTTTTGATATAAAATTTTATCCATTATGCATACTTCTATGCATGAAAATAAAAATGATAAAAGTAACACTTTTGATATAAAAATTTATCCATTATGCATACTTCTATACATGAAAATAAAAATGATAAAAGTAACACTTTTGATATAAAAATTTATCCATTATGCAAACTTCTATGCATGAAAATAAAAATGATAAAAGTAACACTTTTGATATAAAAATTTATCCATTATGCATACTTCTATGCATAAAGATAAAAATGATAAAAGCAATACTTTTGATATAAAAATTTATCCATTATGCATACTTCTCTGCATAAAAATAAAAAATGATAAAAGTAACACTTTTGATATAAAAATTTATCCATTATGCATACTTCTATGCATAAAATAAAAATGATAAAAGTAATACTTTTGATATAAAAATTTATCTTTTATACATAATATAAAAATTTAATTTTTTCATAATTACAATGAAATTCTTTCAATTAATTTAGGATGATAATTCTTAGAATATGGTAGGAAGTCCTCTTTTCATGCTTTGAATGAAATTATTTTATGTGTAAATTTTTATAAAATTTTGCCATAGCTCCGCTCTACTATGACTGATATAATGAAGAAGATGGATGGAGTTTTGGAGGTTACTAGAGTGTTTGTAAAGAATATATTTAGTTTCTTATGGATTGCCTAAGAACAATTTTTTTAATAAAATTCATGTTACTAGAGTGTTTGTAAAGAATATATATTTAGTTTTTTATGGATTGCCTAAGAACATTTTTTTTAATAAAATTCATGTTACGTCTTATAGGAGGATACGTGGATGATATGTGTAATGTAAAACTCATATACATGTAGTGTGACACTTACAAGAAGTAGGATCTTTCACAAAGAAACTTTAAATGAGATTTAGGACCTTTCACAACACAAAACTTTAAACTCAAGTTGCACAATAACATAGATACATAATAATACATTATTACTTAAACTCAAGTTGCACCATAACATAGATACATAATAATACATTATTACTTAAGTGATTGAGAAGATGGCAAAATATAAACCCTCAAAGTCATGTGGTCATGTGCTTTCATGAAAAGAGAGTCTGGAACTATTAAGAAGAATGTTATATGCTGGTAGTTAGGGAATAAACTCATAGTGATGATGATAAATCAATTGTGTAAAGAAGAGGATTGATTTGTATCTATATACTAGCCTATATATGTGTGCATGTATGACATGCTCATGTAAGTCTACTATCATAGTTGGTGCAATAGTCCTCATCGGCGGCCACCTTCCACGACCATCCATGTTCATCTTCAAACATGATGCGAGAATCAAGATTGTCAAAGGGGTCCCAATCTTGTCCTATAATCATTTTGTTTTTAGTTCATGAGGTCTAAAAGGATTTATCTTTAAAACTTAAATATTTTAGCACATAAAAATTATAACCTACTGATGTAATCCATTTATAATTTGGTGATGAAGTTCATTATTTTCTTAAAAGGAGTAATCTTAATTATTTTAAAATAATGACATCATATTCAATGAAAGGCCTCCTCACAATAGCCGTTGTGAGAATTATATTGATTGGCATACTAGTATTGCACCCGTGCATTGCTGCGGCGCGGCCGACCAAGGTTCCAGAAAAGAACTATTCCCTCTCTACAACCATTTCTCTCTCTCTCTCTCTCTCACACACACAT